>NC_027754.1:3910945-3933645 GCF_000695525.1 Brassica oleracea var. oleracea | reverse complement strand
TCGGCATGAACGTTTTTACGAAAAATAAATCTTAGAAAAAGATTTATTTTTACGAAGAAACTTGCGGAGAAAGACTCGAACAAGGTTGCCGCGTAGCAACCAGCGCAAAAGCTGGTCGCTACGTAGCGACCGAGCTCTCCCCGAAGCTCGGTCGGTCGCTACATAGCGACCGAACACTTACACGGCTCGGTCGCTACGTAGCAGTCGAGCTCTCACCGAAGCTCGGTCGCTACATAACGACCGAGCTCTCACCGAAGCTCGGTCGCTACGTAGCGACCGAGCAAGTTCAGTCGCTACATAGCAACCAAACGCCCATTCCGCTCAAACGAGCCGTAGCGACCGAGCTCGAACCAAAGTTCGGTCGCTTGGTAGCGACCGAGCTCTCCCCAAATCTCGGTCGCTACGTAGTGACCGAGCACGTACACGGCTCGGTCACTACATAGCGACTGTGCTTTCTTAAAAATCGATACGACACGAATCCATGCATTCTCGTCTACTCTTTAATGTTATTTCCCGAAGACCGTAGCCAACCCATTTGATGTTTCTTGTCATTTGAAGTCATCAATCGAACTTTACCATAAAAACCGCGGAAAGTTCGTTTTTATCGAAAGAAGCCATAATAAACGTTTCGAGTCAAACAACGGCCCAAAGCGACCTAGGACGTGACTCGCAACCCACTTACGATTTCTTAACCAAAAGCCTATAACCTGTAGGACGGTTTATGCTTGGTTCGCAATGAAAGATAAATGTCAAGTTTCCACGGATATGATAAGTACGAAGTATTCGAAGAATATTAGAAAAATCGGGAAAACAGAATATCTCCATTTTTAAGTTATGACGGCTTAAGGGTAGAAGAGGAAAAAGCGTAAACCGACCTAGGAGCGAGTATATAAAGGAGTCCTAGGCGAGAGGCACAGGTAGGACTTTTCTCAAAGCAAACTTAACACTTAGAGCAATTAAGCAACTTTTCGCTTTTGTTATTTCGAGTTGCGACTCAACTAGGTTTTGCAGTCTTAGGTTGTTAGAACTAGGAATCTCGCCGACAGCTCTCGTAGCCAAGGCTTCTACCTTGTTGTAACGCTCATACGCGGATTCGGAATAAAACTTCTTTTTCTCTCTTTTACGATTTCTTATTTCTTTTTGTCTTTAATTGCGTGTTCTGATTGCTTGGCTTGTGGTTTAACAGATATCCGGGACCTCTGGGAAATTAGTGTTTTCCTAACTTTCCTAATTTAAACGAAAATTGACAGTGCGAATTTCTGTTCCCACATCTGTTTTGCAGTGTTGATCTCTCTCTCCACCTCTAAACTCTCCTCTTTCAATGGTAGCTTCTTGCTTCCTCCAAACTAGGTCTAAAAAGGTCTCTAGGCAAATATGCCTCTAAAATGATACAAAACCCTAATAAATAGCATAACAGGCGGCCAGGGACTAATGATGTAATTATTAAGACTTTTTGTGAAACTTGGAATCTTCTAATTTGTTATTAACTCTCGGGTGGCTTCATAATCGATCGACGTGACGAGTCCAACATCGATTGATATTTGGTGATAACTGTCGGTCGATACTGAGTTGTGACTGTCGACCATCCCTTGCTTCCAGCGAAGCTCAAAAGATCTCCAAATAGCTCCAAATACATCACTTTCTTCCAGATAGTACCTGAACATGTAATTACTCTAAATAGCCTCTATATAATAATAATATATCTTAAAATACTCATAAACCATGGTTAAAAACGGGTAAAATCAATGGTCTATCATCACGCAACCTCTGATTCCTCCTGGTATGGTAGCTTGCAACATCGATGCAGCATGGAACAAGGAATCGCGAAACGCATGATTAGCTTGGATCTTCGATTCTCCACTCCCTCCAATCATCAACAATGGCTACCAATTCCAAAGGGCAGTCCCATCGGCGCCTATGGCTGAAGGATTAGCGGTCAGAGAAGCTCTCTCCCACGCTCATCACCTTGGCGTTACAAAAATCTGGCTTCGTTCAGACTCATTGTCGCTTGTCAAAGCGGTAGATTCGATTGCAAACCGATGAATCTCTATGGAGTTCTTCCGGATATCGCATCCCTATCAGTTTCCAATGATTTCTGTTTAATTTCCTTCACCCCTAGAGAGCTTAATGGGCCTTCAGACTGTTTAGCTAAGGCTTGTCTCTTCCACTCTGTAACAACTTGGGGCCTCTTTATTTATAAATTATTAAATTTCAGTTGCTCAAAAAAAAGATAGAAGATAAAACACCTTATTCTCTCACAACGATACAAGTATTCAAATAAGTTCAACAAGAAATTTTAAAAAGATAAACGAGAAAAGCAATAACAAGAAAATAACGTAAAGTATTTTCATGACCACAAATGTACTAAATATACATCTTAAAGGTACCATGTAAACCGGGACTTCTAGCTCTGGTGGTAAAGGGCTCACGGCTGTGAGTTCCGCCACATGGGTTCGAAACCTAGCTACTGGAGAATTTACATGCGGACCCCTCAGCGCCCGAGACCGAAGACCGTTCACGGTGAGCCATATGGTGACGCCCTGGCAGCGTCCTTGCTCGCTTCGGTCTCTAGTCTGGACCACCACGGTGGAGCCAGGACATTCGGTTATAAAAAAAAAAAAGATACCATGTGTTTATAAATGTTATGCGTTGGTACAATAGATAATATTGGCATTGCCTTTCCAAATATATTAATTCAATTTATTGAGTCTCTGTCCTTTTGTATACACTTTGACAATTTCAGCGAAAGTATAACTTGACCAAAGAAGATTTTATTAATTTCTAAGTCGAAAGAAAAAAGATTTTATTGAATTCAAAATGAGTAATGCTGGTACATCTACGATTTGTTATTTTTTTTTTTATGAAATGTTAAATTTATTGATCATCATAGAAAAATAATAGTTATGTACAAATAAATTCTAAAAGAGAGAGTACTTTGCTATTCTAAACCTTAATTTTGCTTAATTTGAGTACTAAACCATAACTGCATCAATCCCAACAACCCTTTCTTCTCATAATAACATGTAGAAAGAACCCGTTGCCTAATCGTCTTCCCGATCATCTTTGCAAGTTGGTGCGCTGGTCGGCTTCCATGTGTGTGACGTCTCTCATTTCTTTCACGCCATACATAGTAGACAGTTGTAGAACCTAAAATCTATACTAACTATTTGATAGTGATCGGGGTTTGATCTAGAAAAGACAAATGATGTAGGCAACGATATCTTTAGAACACAACGATGTTAAACAGTTTCCAGTAGGTAAAAATGGACTTTATTGATGAATAAGATCGAATACAATGAGTTGAACTAGATCGAGTGATACAAACGAGATCCGTAAAGAAAAAGTCTAAGATCGGGAGGAAAACAAGGTCGATGTAAGTGTGTAGCTCTCTCTAGGATTTTCAACGTGTCCTTCTTCATGTCCGTTCTCCTTCCTTTATAGTAAATCGACCTCGTGACCTTTGTAACTGCTCTGCGATCTCCGTCTCTTGTTCCGCGATCTCCGGGACCTCGAAGTCTTCGCTTTCGAGCTCGATTGCTTGCTATGGGCTTCAGTTCCTCACGGCCCATATCTTTGATCGCGGCCCATTAATGTAATGACCGAAATTGGGTCCAACAACAGTGACTTGCAGCGCTATTCTCAGAAAGATAGAGGCAAGCCTGTCACGGCATCGCAATTCTCGGGAAGTGGGATGTCACGCGCATCGGCTTGATTTGACTTGTCGGCCATTTTCAAATCGTGTGGTTGAGATCGACAGTTCGTGGTAGGCCTGGGCATTTTACCCGGACCCGAAGACCCGAACCAGAACCGACCCGAAAATACAGGTTCGGGTCCGGGTCCGGGTCCATGCTAAGTACCTACTGGGTCTTTTTTATTTGGACCCGCGGGTCTCGGTTCGGGTCCGGGTCCTACCCGAGACCCGTTCGAGTACCCGAAGTACCCGCAAATAATTGTATATACTGGGTATATTTGGGTGATTGGGTATATTTTTGGTATTTCGGATTTTTTTAAAAGTTTCGGGTTTGGATTTTCGGGTATAATTGTAGGTTTTTGGTGAAATTTTAGATTTTTAGAAAATATATTTTAGAATCGTGTGGTTGAGATCGATAGTTCGTGGCCGGTTAATCTTTTGTGTTTCGGGAACCATTTTTTTATATATATATTACACTTCACTGGATAGATCGTCTTCTTCGATACTACAACCCTTCTTTCTCTTTCATTATCTTTGGTATTTTTTTTTTCCTGCTTCGAATTTATAGCGCTCGAGAAATTTGGTCCCCACCTCAAGACAATTCTCGAGGTGAAACACATCGAGGCTATCTACAAACTCTGGGGGGTCAATTATACAGTCGAAATTGAACTTCTAGAAGACGGCGAAACTCCGGAGACCGTGAGACCGGGGTACTGTGGAGCCTATATGTCGTACACTTCACTAGATAGATCGTCTTCTTCGATACTACAATCCTTGTTTCTCTTTCATCGTCTTTGGTATTTTCTTTTTCCTGCTTCGAATTTATGGCGCTCGAGAAATTTGGTCCCCACCTCAAGACAATTCTCGAGGCGAAAAACATCGAGGCTACCTACGAACTCTGAGGGGTCGATTATACCGTCGAAATTGAACTTCCAGAAGACGGCAAAATTCCAGAGACTGTGAGACCGGGGTACTGTGGAGCCTATATGTCGCATTTTGAGGACGGCGGCTTACCGTTTCCACTTCCTCGTTTTCTTCTTGAGGCGTTGGCGGAGCTTAAGATGGCGTTTACCCAGATGGCTCCTAACTTTTTTCGCTATTTATTGGCCTCCTGGGTCCGAGCTCAGGAGGAAGGTCTTGAGTTCGGACTAGGGAGTTGAAACAATTGTTCGCTATAAAGCGAAACAATGGCTTTTCTGGCACGATGATTCTTACTCCCCGCTCTGGTCGTGTTATTATTGAAGGTATTCCCAATAAAGATGATCGATGGAGAGAAAAGTTCTTTGTTTTTAAGGTTAACCTGGCGTCGGTCGGGGATTTTGACTTTGAGAGGATCCCTATGGAATGGTCCGACGACATTGGTAATTTTTTTTTCTTCTTTTACGAATAATGTCTGCTCCTGATCGTCTTTTGGCTTAAAATTCTCCTCTCTTTTTTATCTGTAGAGCCCTTCGGTCATGTGCCCATGACTCCCGAGCTTCGTGGGTTAAAGGCTACTTTGCGACGTGGTAGTCCTCGATGGCTCGCTTTTACTCATGACCGAATTCGAACTACTTATGCTCTCCCGCCGGGTGTGAACCGTGCTACTCATGTTGCCTTGGTGGCTCTCGTTCGGCCCAAGAAAGTTCGTGGCAACAAGAGTAAGTTGTCCTTCTCTTGACAACATTTTGAGATACTTCATTAGCGCGATCCTAAATCCTTCGAGGTTCGTTTCGTTTTTAGGGAAGAAGGAGAAGGAGGTGTTGCTCGATCGTCCTGATGAGTCTTCTGAGGTCGGGTCGTTAGAGCGAGCTCAGAAAGTTCAGCGCGGGCCGGTTCTTAGATCGAGGTCGCAGGCTCAGTCTCCTGGCCTTCTGTCTAGGCCGGTATCGATTGCTATCCCTGCCGGTGGGACTCGTAAAGCATCGGATAACTCGGCGAGTTCTGCTGGCGATCAAGCTCTTAACGACGAGGTCGATTCATTGACTCACCGGCGTCGACGTTGTGTCTTGGAGGAGATTAACACTGTGACTTTGGGGTCATCGAGCTCGGGACTCCCTCCACCGTTACGTGTTTCTGGTGAAGGTACTTCGCGGATTAACTCCAGCGCCCGTCTTTCGAGCGTGCCCGAAGCCTCTTCGTGGGCATTTTCATATGATAACGAGGTTCTTATCCTTGAGAACCCCGATTCCCTCGCTACGATCTGGCGTAAGATTATAGCGGAAGGATGCGAGCTCCCTTCTCTGGAGCGTATGCGAGAGCGTGATGCCTATGTTCGGATGGCAGTTGCGAATGCCAAGGTACGTTATCTTTCTTTGGTGCTTTATTGAATGGGATCACGATCTCTGATGTTATCGTTTTTGCTTAGGCTATGAAGGCGAGCAATGAATACGCCACTTTGATGGAGGGGTGATTGGCTAATTTTGCAAGTAAGGAGGAGATCGCGGGTCATCTTCTCACGATCCAACAACTTCGAGGTGAGTTGGAGGTTGCTCGGGAGGTGGAGAGGCAGCGCGAAGCGGAGATCGAGGAGTCAAAGAATAAGTTGGCTGCTGCTAAGGCGGAGAAGGTCGCTATTCAGAGCGATCTTGACTCGATGAAGGAGAAGCATAGGCGAGGCTAGGATTTTCTATTTCTTCTACTGGTATTATTCTTTTTACCGCTGGGTTGGAAGTCGAAGCCAGCGCAGCTAGAGCGTCGGCCGACGTGTTATCTCCTCTTGGGATTTCTGTGAGCTCGAATTTGTCGAATTGTTGAGCGATCTCTTTTAGGACTGTGAGATATGCTTCCATTCTTTCATTTCTTGCTTCGTATTCTCCGTGGAATTGGCTCGTGACTAACTGCGAGTCGCTTAAGGCGCTGATTTTCCGAGCTCCTATGCTTCGTGCGAGTCGTAGGCCGGCGATCAGAGATTCATATTCGGCTTCGTTGTTTGATGCGCTGAATCCCAGGCGAAATGATTGCTCGATCATTTCTCCTGTCGGGGATTCGAGCTATATTCCGATCCCGGATCCCTGCCTTGATGAGGCCCCATCGACGTGTAATTTCCATGTTTGGGAATTCGATTTTGCGCTGTCTTCTTTCGGGACGAGTTCGATTAAGAAATCGGCTAACACCTGCGCTTTCGAGCTCGTTCGAGGTTTGTATTCGATATCGTATTCGCTGAGCTCGATTTCCCACTTCGCCAATCTTCCTGATTGGCTTGGACTGTGGAGTACTGTCTGTAGGGGTTGCGATGTCATGACCGTGATTGAATGAGACTGAAAATAAGGTCTTAATTTTCGAGCCGCGGTTACTACTGCTAGCACTAGCTTCTCCATCACGGGGTACCTGGTTTCGGCGTCTACCAACGATCTACTTACATAGTATATCGGTCTTTGTTCTCTGCTTTCTTCGCGAATTAGCACTCCGCTCACAGCGTGTTCGGAGGTTGCCACATACAAAAGGAGGGTCTCTCCTATGGTTGGTTTTGACAGAACGGGCGGTTCGCTGATATATGTCTTAAGTTATTTTAGGGCGGAGTCACATTCGGTGTTCCATTTGAATTTCTTGTTTCCTTTCAATAGCTTGTAGAAAGGGAGGAATCTATCGGTCAATCTAGAAATGAAGCGGTTCAGCGCAGCTATTTTTCCGGTGAGGTGCATTGTACTTCTCGGATCGATCGAGGAGGTAAAGTATCGATGAGCGCGGCGATCTGTTTCGGGTTCGCCTCGATTCCTCTTTCGGTTACAAGGTATCCGAGGAACTCTCCAGAGGGTTCAGTTTGTAGGGTTCAGTTTCATCCCGAATTTATTAAGAATGTTGAAACACTCTTGGAGTTGTAGAATGTGGTCGTTGGCTTTGGATGACTTTACTAACATGTCGTCTATGTAAACCTCCATCGTTCTTCCAATTTTATTTAAGTAGCTCCGGCGTTCTTTAGTCCGAACGGCATTACTTTGTAGCAATAGGTACCCCGCTCGGTGATGAAGCTAGTTTTTTCCTGGTCGTCGGGGTTCATGAGGATCTGATTGTAACCAGAAAATGCATCCATGAACGAGAGTAGTTCGTGACCGGCCGTGGCTTCTACCAGCTGGTCGATATGCGGTAATGGGAAGCTATCTTTTGGGCATGCATTGTTGAGATCGGTGAAATCGATACATACTCTCCATTTTCCATTTTTCTTTTTTACTACGACTGGGTTTGCGAGCCAGTCAGGATATTGGACTTCACGAATGGAGCCGATTTTCAGGAGCTTATCCACTTCGTTGTTTACCGCCTTGGCCCGTTCGGGTTCTAGCTTCCTTCGTTTCTGTTTGATAGGTTTGAACGTAGGATCGACGTTCAGGTCGTGAGAGGTGATATTGATGTCGATTCCGGGCATGTCCGCCGCAGACCATGCGAAAGTTCTAATATTTTGCTTGAGGAAAGATACAAGGTTGTTCCTGATTTTAGGAGGGAGATCGTTCCCGATGTTAACGCCTTTTTCGGGGGAGCTCTTGTCTAGGGCGACGATGCTCGATAGGTCTTTGGCGGGATCTTTTACTGAGAGGTCGCGTGCGCGTAGGATGTTCTCCTCCTTCTGTGGCATCTTTCGGAATTCGGACATGTAACAGGCTATGGCTTGTTTTTGGCTTCCGAGTATGGTTTTCTCGCTGGTTGGAGATAAAAACTTCACGCATTGGTGGTAAACCGAGGGGACCGCCCTCATCAGGTGCAACCAGGGGCGCCCTACGATGGCATCGAAGGGCATAGGATGATCGACTACGGTGAATTCTGCTTTCAGTTCCAGATCGTAAGCTTTGGTGGTTAATAATATGATCCCGAGCGAACGGATCGACTTTCATTCGAAGATGGCGAGGGGAGTCGTTTCTTGTCTAATCATTGGGATCGGTTGCTTCCGGTGTTTTTTGTGAGATGACGTCGACAGCGCTTCCGGTGTCAACAAGGATTTTCGAAAAGACGGCGCCTTCGATTTCCAATGCGATCACCAAGGCATCGTCATGGGGCATATCGAGCTTTATAGTTTCGTGCTCGTGGAAAGTCACGATCTCTCCTTTTCATATTGTATCTTCGGGGGTGATGATGGTGGAATCGTTAATCGCTTGTCACGAAGCGCAGGATCGCTTGTCGAGAGTATCGATTTTTCTTGATGCGATCGGCCTCATCGATCTGAAGAGGTCGAGATCGATCGATTCGATGCAGTTGGACTGGATTGGGATGGGATCCATAGTCGCGCTTAGGAAACTTAAATCGGTTTCTTAGCAAACATGTTTTTTCGTTTATCTGCCCCACGGTTGGCGCCAAAATGTAGAACCTAAAATCTACACTAAGTATTTGATAGTGATCGGGGTTTGATCTAGGGAAGACAAATGATGTAGGCAACGATATCTTTAGAACACAACGATGTTAAACAGTTTCTAGTAGGTAAAAATGGACTTTATTGATGAATAAGATCGAATACAATGAGTTGAACTAAATCGAGTGATACAAACGAGATCCGTAAAGAAAGAGTCTAAGATCGGGAGGAAAACAAGGTCGATCTAAGTGTGTAGCTCTCTCTAGGGTTTTCAACGTGTCCTTCTTCATGTCTATTCTCCTTCCTTTATAGTAAGTCGACGTCGTGACCTTTGTAACTGCTCCGCGATCTCCGGGATCTCGAAGTCTTCGCTTTCGAGCTCGATTGATTGCTATGGGCTTCAGTTCCTTACGGCCCATATCTTTGATCGCGGCCCATTAATTTAATGACCGAAATTAGGTCCAACAACAGTGACTTGCAGCGCTATTCTCAGAAAGATAGAGGCAAGCCTGTCACGTGTAGCACCAAGTATACGAGCCAAAATCTGCAACCAAAGGCCATAGGTATATGGACACGCGAAATACAAATGATCTCTTGATTCCTCTGGTTCACCACAGAAGGGACATCCTTGCGTTATCCCCCACACTCTCCTTCTAGTCCCCGTGGAGAGCCTATCCTTGACATCCAACCGTGTGATAAAAGCATAGCGAGGCACTCCTTGTTTAAACCAGACAAGTTTAGACCAAGGCACCTTGATATGGTGAGTTCGATATGTTCCAAATGTTAGAAGCGGAGAACTCCTTTCCATACTCCTCTGCCCCTATTTTCCAAAGCGCTACATCATCATCATCTTGCGCCAGAACGAATGGAAACTCCTTCACCTGCGCAATAATTTATTCAATGTTCATGTCTCTTGTATTCCCAAACCTCCATTGATGACCAACCAGATGCATTCCTCACAATACCAAGCTTATGAGTTCCTCTTTCACCAATAACCTCGATTAGTCTCCCCATAGGATGCCATAGATCTGTCCAGAAACCCACAGATTTCCCACTATGAACTTCCATACGCATAAACTGTTTTGCTAAAGGCCTCAGTTCCAACAGCTTCTTCCATATCCAAGACCCCACTGCTACTGCTCTGACGTCCCAGAAAGTCTCTCCTCTTAATATAGTATTCTTCACCCACATAACCCAGAGAGAGTCTATGTTATTGAAGAGCCGCCAGATCAATTTGAGATCAAACACTTTTGAGATGTCTTGTATTCTACGAACACCCAAACCTCCTTCTTCCTTTGGTTTACAAACCTCTACCCATGCAACTTTAGCCTTCGATGATATGTTAGGAGACCCACTCCAAAGAAAAGCTGAACATAGACTCTCGATCTCGTCAATGCAACCTTGAGGGAGGCTGAATGCGGAGCACAAAAAGTTGGTGAGGCTGGTAATCACCGAATTTATCAGTTGTAATCTTCCAGCGAAATAGAGTGATTTGCTCGTCCAGCTGAGAAATCTGGCTCGGATTTTGCCACCAATGGCTCATAATCACTCCTAGTCATCGTTAGTGGTGAGAGGCAGCCCGAGATATTTAACAGGCAAGGCTGAAACAGTAAGACCATTCGCTGTAGCTGCAGTTTCTAACAACTGCTTCCCTTTTCCTGCCACAAAAATTGTAGGTTTTGCGACGTTTATACACAACCCCGACATTTGAGCGAAGTCCCTAAAGACATCAAGAGTACCTGTGAGAGAGCTGCAAGAGCCATCCGTGAAGACAACAATACCATCCAACGATTTGTTATCTCTAGTTCATAAGAAGGTTATATATTTATATTTTAAATCCCTCTTATTAAAAAAAAATCATTTTGTGGATCCAATTTTTTGTAAATTTTTAAATTAAATACACTCTTCTATTATCTAGTTAAATTCACTCTTCTAATTATGAAAAAATAACATTATACTACTAAATATATTTCCAAACAATACAATAACTAATTTTGTGTTCAAACAATATAAAACATTAGGTTCTACCTTTTAAATAATTTTTAATTTATCTTCTTTTAAATTATTTGATTTAAAACCATCCAAATATTTTATAAAAGGTTGAAAATAAGTATACTTATTTTTGCGGGTTTAGATACTACAAAAAAATAATTTAATATGAAATTAATTAAATTAATATGCGATAACATATTCTTAAATTTCTTTTATTTTTATAAACATATAACTATGCGAGATTATGCTTGGTTTAAGTTGACATTGAATAGTTTTATACAAATAAAACGTTAGAGTCAATAAATTAACATCAAATAAGTTTTATAAATTTATCAAATAAGTATATATCACAAATTTAATCAAACAAATTACAGATATTTTATTAAAACTTCTAATGTAATGGGTTGAAATAATTAAAAACAAAATTAAGTAATATTTTATATACTTTTCCTATTTAATATAAGTATAAAATAATATAATTATATAGTTTTCAAATACACTAAAATAAAGAATGTTAAAACAATACTTATAAAAATGTTAAATTGTATTGATACTGTAAATTAGATTTTATAAAAATAATATTTTCGCGCTTAAAAGCGCAAACCATAATCTAGTTAATTATTTACATTTTTTAACCTCATATATAAATTTTTAAATTAAAATAACAACAATACTTAAAGCATAATCACAACTTCGACATAACTTTGGTTTACATTGTGATATTATTAAATTTTGACCATTATTTTAATCGTCCATCATGATATACCGTCTAAAAACTTAATATTAACCCCTATCAACTATTTCAACTAAATATTTAAATATTTTATAATAAATAATTAAAAAAATATAGATACATATTTTTCTAAGATTGAATCTAATAAAATCTTACAATATGTTTTCAAAAGTATATCCAGTTTTATAATATTAAAACTTTATAAATATCTAATAGTTAAAAAATTTTGAAATTATTATTAAATAAATATTATACATTAATATTAATTTAATTTTAAATGTACAAAATAAAAATTTATCATATTAGATATAAAATAATTATAGATTTATTAAATACTAAAAATAATAAATATAGTTAAATAATTTAATCTATCAATTAATTTTCAAAACTTAAGTTTTATAAAATTAACTAAAATAAATAATGTATAATTTTTTATTTAAATAATTATATAAAATAAAAATTCATAAATTATAGATGTAATTATTATTTCTATTAAACAAAATTTTGTAATTTTTTTTATAAAAATCTAATAGTACTTAAGTTAGAGTTCAAATTAACCTAAATAATCATATAAGAACTATTCAGAATGTGAATTTGGGATCATTCTAAAATTTACCATTCCAACAAATGCTTTCCAAGATTCTAAGCAAATCAGGTATGTAGCCAATTAGTTGAAAGAAAATCACATTATAAGTTCTTTTATAAGAAAATAATTCTATTGGTATATAGAATTTGATAATTGTTTTTTTTTTTTTTTTTTTTTTTTTTTTTTACGTAAACAGAATAAGTATAGTATGACAAGAGGGAGAAATGATGATAACTAAATCCTATCAACCATAACATTCAAATTCAAAATTTATATTATTATTAATAAACAAAAAGCGCACACCAATACATAACAAAGGACAGTCTATATATATGCCCCAATATATAAGTTTATTTATCCTTCCAAACAATCAAGATGCATGTACTTTGCTACATCTCCACACCAACCCCAAACCACAAAAAGCTAAACTTAAGAATAATAAAGGGGGCAATAATACTAGTTTTTATAATTAATTTTAATTCAATACATATTGATATCATTGGCCATGATGGGTTGGTTAGTGTAAACCGAACCACCCCAATGATTAACGCCACTCATCATCATATCATCGTAATATCCGTCGCAATTAATCCCAGCCGTTCGATCATCGAACTCACAGCCGTCGATCTGATCGACACCACCACCATTGGTCGTCGTCACGAGATCGACGATCTCGTTCAACGACTCGAGTCTGGTGCTTAGCTCCGCCATCTGAGCGGTCAAGACGGAGTTCTCGGCTTGGATCTTCATGTAAAGCTCAGAGGTGACGGTGAGACTCGTCAAGATCTGACGGTTGTCGCTTGAAAGCTGATTGATCTGAGCCGTTAGATCGTCGACGTGTTTCTGTTTACGCATCCTTGATCTACGTGCAGATTCACGATTCGATAGCATTCTCTTGCGTTTCCGCTCGTCGACGGTAACGGCGGAGTCAGATGGATTCCCGCCGTCGGAGGAGCTCGAGCTCCGGTATGTGCTGCTTGATGACGCCATTTTATTACAAGAATATTACAAGAACAAAAGAAAGGACAGTTTGTTTTTTTTTTTGGTTGGTTTTAGATTTGTCTGAAAATAATGAATATATGATGTAAAAAATTAATTTAAAGATTAGTTTTGGGAGTTTTCAGCAATTCATGAAACGTTGTAAAACCAGTAAAGGAAGACGACGGAGAAAGATTGAACGAGATGGGTTCTACGGCAGAGAGCAGATTTAACCGTGAGCCCCGAGAGCAAGATTTCGCAGAGAACGGGAGTCATCAGTTTCGGATCATCAAATTCTCAGTTTTTAATGATATATAACAGAGAAACAGAGGAGGAGAAGGAGTTCTATTTTTGAATATGTTACCAAAAACAAACAGAGGAGATCTCTAAATATAAAGAGCAAACAGATAATAAAACAAAGGATTTGGGGATAAGGAAGAGAATATGAGTGAAGGGGAAAGAGGTTTTTGATGAAGGATTTGTCATGGATTATATAGAAACCAAATCTCAAGCATCCACTTGATTTTTAAAATTTTAAAATTTTATTTTTATTTTCAAAGCAAATAATGGATGGAGGAGATTTGTTTTATCATTTTAAAGCAAATCTGTGGGTGGGGGTGTACTTTCCTTTTGATTTTGTAAAGACTGTATTTATAACGAAATATAAAAGGTAAGTGTGGATTTTTGTGTGGTGTATTAATGGTGCGAATTAATGCAATAAAGTAGAGAAATAAGGAAAGTGGGTAAAAGTTGACCAGATATCATCGGAAAAACAGTCAATCTCTTGAAATTACATTTTTAGTATAAAATCTTAAATATTATATTTGTTACCATAAGTTATTATTGTATTAAATCAAGCTCTTAAATCAAAATGATAATATATAATATGAACAAGGAAATAAAACTATGACTGTCAATTTGTAAGGTTTGACCGGTAACTATCGTAAGAATGGATTGAAAAAAAAAAGAGTAGGAATAAAATTTTAAAAATCACTAAGAATGATAGTTTTTATCAAATTTAATAAGAAATAAATTTGTTCTATAATTTTCTACAAACAAAAGAACAAAGAAAAATGAAAAAAAAAACTTATTCTTCGTGAATGGTAAAAAATTTAAGGAATGATAAGGAACATAGAGTCTAACTAGTGACTATTATAGAAACATTAGTAATGAATAGGGGAAAATACGGAGGAATAAAATGATAGGAATGAAAATGAAGATTATTCCTTATCAACTTTGGAGAGGGAGAATTTGTTCTATATTCCCCTAGAATAAAAAAAAATGAAAAAAAATGGAAAGAAAAAATTATTCCTCGTAAATGGTAAAAAAAAAAGGAATAGTAATAAATACATTATTCTTTTTCATTTTTTTGGTCAACAGTTAGATTCATAGTGTTCCTCTTCATTCTTTTGGTCACCATTAAAAGCCTAAGAAATAATATATTTAAAAATATTTGGTAAAATATTAGTGTACGAGACAGATTTGGTGAAAGGTGTTTGAAATTCTATATTTGAAAATTTAAAGTGTTTTTCTCCAAAAACAAAACTTTAAATTTAACTTCAAAATTATTTGTAATTTACGCTACGGTCCTTATATTTTTTATTATTAATATAAATCAAGAAGACTTTTATAAAAAGCACATATATAGCAATATTACTGTAATATTAACTAATAAAATGTTACACTAAAATATAAAGTTATAATTAGAAATACATAATTAAATATTAAAATACAAGCAAAATACCACATTATTTCATGAAATTATTTCCGTAATACCTCCATTTTCGGTTACACAAAATTTGTTTGGACAATACTTAAGAGGTTCCGAAGAAAATTTACTAGACTATTAGTGTTGTTGTAATATTTAAATTTGTATAATAATTATATCTTCGTGTATATTTTAAAACTTTTTTTATTAACTTTCTTTTGAAATATTCTTGTTGTATAATTCTAGTTTTAAAATATTATAAATCTTATTTTGAATTTTTTATTTAATTTTATGTGTAAAATTATAATTTATAAAAATAAATTTGAAATATTTATAATATACAAAAGTTTTAAAGATTAAAACGATAAATGAGAAGATACCTAAGAAACGTAAATGTGATGTGTAAATAATTATAAGGACCAAATACAATAAAAAGATGAAATTTCAAATTTGAAATTTTGAGTAGTGAAACTTCAAATTTGAAATATGAAGTTTTACTCTTTAAAACTCTAAATTTGAAGTTTTGAAGTTTTTTTAGAGAACAAAAAACTATATATTTGAAGTTCTAGAGTTTCTTTTGGAGATGCTCTATAGATTAAAGAGGCTTTTTTAAAGTAGTAGTTGTAAGTAGGGGTGGACAAAATATCTGTAAAATTTGATTCGATCCATTATTCATTTCTATTATATCCAAATAATTCAGATATTTATAACTTTATGAATCGAAGCAAATACTAAAATTTAATATCCGTCAAAGAAGAAGAAAATTACAAATAATAATTATATATATAATTTTATATCTCTATATAAGTTTTGTAATAAGATTATTCATTAAATTAATTATTTAGTTATTAATTAAAAAAATTATGTACCTTTCAGGCTTTTTTAATATTATTATTCATTTTATAGAGGTTATTAACTTCTTTTTTGTAGTTTTTATAATTTTGTATGAAATATTATGATTTTATCATATTTTTTCTCTTTTGGATCGAATCGGATATCCGATAAATTATCCAAATTATATCCGGAAAGTTGCGGATCGAATCGAAAAATCAATTATTCGTGCGGAGCGGATCACGAATATCCTTAAAATTCTGGATATCTGCTCCGTGCCCGCCCCTAGTTGTTAGTGAATGAAAAGATCTTGGTCATCCGGATCATCTGATCCAAAGCGCCCTAAGGTTTGAGAGGAGAGAGATTTGTGTTGTGTTTTCACATCTTGTCCATGAGTTTGAATGTTTGAGCCGGAGAGAGTTTTTTTTACGAATGGCGTTGTTCCGCTGCTTTCATATGCGATAAATGAGCACATGGCTAACCAATTTCCGTAAAGTTGCTGGTAGTATAAGTTAATGCCCTTTGAAAATTCATCTGAGTACCAATTGGATGAACGGGTTGAAGGATTGTTCAGTGGTCTGGAAATTTGGATTTTTTCATGAGACTAGAAACAACTTGACCACTCTTAAATGAGAAGTTATTTAATTGATTTTTGTTGACATGTTATTCAAATGAGAAATTTCAAGAAATTGTCATAAATTGGATTGGTAGATAATTTTTTAATTTTATATATTTTAATTAGGTTCAAAAAAAAATGCTAAAACCAATTAATGTTAGTTGTCATATACCCGATAATATTATACATGTGGATTTATATTAATTAATTGTATAAATTATATAATGTTTTATTAATTCTTTTTATCATCTACCATTTATTCATAAATTATATAAGATAAAATAAAAATACAATTTATATAAAATGAGATATTATATTTCATCTACAAATATATACCATCATTAAAAATTCATTGCAATATTATATTGATATTTTTAAAAATTAAACCAATCTACATGTTAAAAGATATTTAATCATATATAAAATAAGATATTAAACTTAAATTCTCCAAAAACTATTTATATCTGTGAATTTTCAGGTATCCACCACCTAGTATCTAAATTAATTTATAGTGTTAAGTATATAAGTTGATATAATTATTGTTTAACATATGATTTAATAAATAATTTTCACATTTTAAAATTCAAATATAAAACAGAATACAAAATCGTAAAAAATAAAGTTTGTTAACTTTTATTTAATCGACCATATTAAAATAAAATACCTAGATTTATAACAATTTACTAATTTTTGACATGCGCTTCGAAAGCGCAGAAATATTTGAATTATAAAACAAAAGCTTGATATGAATTAGTATTTTGAGATTGTTGTATATTACTATGTTACAAAGACGTATTATATCGAATAAGAGAATTTGTTTAGATTATATAATTTATTAATTAGTTTATTTGAGATTTTGTATGTACATTCTTAGATAACTCATTTTAGGCATGTACATTTTATCCGGATCAGAAAAACCAAACCGAAACTGACCCAAAAATACTTTGTTTAGTTTGGGTCGGGTCAAATACAAAGTACCTATTGGTTTGTTTGGACATGTGGGTATCCATTCGGATCCAGTTTCTATCCGAGATCCGATCAAGTACCCGAAATGGTTTGTGTATATTAGGTATATATAGGTATTTTATATATGTTTTCGGTATTATAATATTTTTGAAGTTTTGAGGTCGGATTTTTGGTTATAGTTTTGAGTTTTCGGATAAAACTTAAATTTTTTAAAAATATATATTTTAGATATTCAGATAAAATTTTGGGTGTTTTACGGTTCCTTGGACCAGAATCCGGGTAAAATTTAGGGTCTTTTGCATTTGAATATTTTTGGGGTATTTGTTTGGGTTTTCAAGTTTTTCGGGGTTTTTTCAGATCGTAAATATCCTAACCGACCTGGATCTTCTATGTATCCAAAAATTACATGTATTTGAATTATGAACCCGAACCAATCTGGACTCGAAAGGAACCAATCTAAATCGGAACCTTAAAATTTCAAAAGATTTAGTTGGTTGTTTCTATTTGTGGTTTGGCATGTTAGTTATTGAAAATATTAGCTAATATTGGTGTTGATTGTGTAAAGATTTTTCCAAGAGTAGTTTTTCGTTAATTTTTCAATGGGTTTCTAAAAATGGAAGATTTGATGGAAATGTAATCTTGAAAATTATGACTATGCATAAATTTAAATCACCCCTCTATATATTAAATGAGAAGTCACTTTAGTGATTTCTGGTGATGTGTCGCTCATAGGTGAAGTTTCAAGAAATTGTTATAATTTGATTGGTCGATTGTTCTTGATTTTTATTTATTTAATTTAGATCTAAAAATTTAAGGTAATTAAGTTTAAAATCATTTAACATCACTTGCCATATAATCTAAAGAATATTACAAATAACAATTTATGGAAACTAATTCTCGAAATTATAGAAAGATTAATAATGTTTTATTTATTACTTTTAATATTTATAAACTATAAAATATAATGAACAAATTTTATATAAGATAATTATAATAGTTTTATACTCTACTTGATGAATTGTATTCGAATATAATTATATAATAACTATTTTAAATATTACAAAATCCAAACATGTTTATTAATTTTTTTTTAATGATTTATCGTTGTTTAAAGAATAAATTTATCAGAATTTTAAAATAATTTATAAATTGTTATAAATTATTTATAAAAATGTAAATCTACTATATATTGATTGAGAAGTCACATAAGTGATTTTTTATTACGTGTCGATCATAAATGAACTCTTCAAATTGTTATAATTTGATTGTCCGATGATTTTTAATTTTATTTATTATAATTATATCTAAAATGAAAGGATAATTCAATTACCACTTTTCAAATAATCTACATAATTTTAGAAATAATTGTTTATGGTAACTAATTGTTTAAACTATGAAAGAGTAATAACGCGATCATTTTTTTTTATAAATTTATAAATTACATAAAATAAGAAACAAAAATGTTTATTTGAATTGATATAATTATTTTATATTCGTATAGAAAGCCTTATATTTGTATATAAAGTATCATAATAACTATTAATGTCTAATAAATTCCATGCATGCTTTATAAATCATTTATTAAATTATAAATAAATTTATAAATTTATTTATATTGGCTTATCAGATGTTTTAAATTATTATAAGAGGTTCTAAGTCATTTATGGAAGCTTATATAATTATAAAATTTATTTTGAAAATTTATTTTATATTAAATGAGAACTCACTTAATTAATTTTTTCTTAGGTGTTTTTGAGTTTTAGAAAAACTATTATAATTTGATTCGTTAATAGATTTTCTATTTTATTTATTTTATGAGTAAAAAAATCAATTCTGGAACCAATTTTTATCAGTATCCAAACAATATAAATATATTTCATAATATAATTTATGGTAATTAAATATGTGATTTATATAAAATATATGTAATGCTCATAAAATCATTTTATTACTCAAGTATTTATAAACTATATAATATATTTCAAAAGTAATTTATATAATTGATATAGTAGTTTTATATTCCTATGTATTTGAATATGAATTTATAAAGAATGTGTAACAATCATATTGTTTTATCTTTTAATCTTAATAAAGACATATGACTTTAGCTATAAATTATTTAAAAATCAAATGTTTCAAAACTACATACCTTCAAAACTCATTTTTATTAAAAACTGAATTATGAATATTATATATAACTAATTTTAGTAAAAAAATTCAATACAAAATATCAACAGATATTTAAAATAGTCATCATCATCTTTTTCAAAAATAATTATTCTTTAAAAATATTTAACAGTAAACACATATACAATTTTTGATGATGAAAAAATATCTTAATTTGACAAACTATAATAAATATATTGTTACAAAACATTCAAACCCGCAAAATTGCAGGCATCCACCTAGTAAATGTTACACATGAACTCTCTCGCTCATAATATACTATAAAAAATCATATTTCAGTTTTATTATGTCTGCTATAAGTATTTAATTTCATATATTTATTTTAGTATATAAAATGAAACATATATCATTTTTTTATTTAATATATGGTGAATATACTGTTAGAACTATATTATATATATTTAAACTGATATTTAAATACTTACAGAAATGATATATATTTATTATATTTTTATATTTACAGTTTCATTATTTATACTATAAGGATTACATTGTTACTATAAATGAAATATAAAAGTGATATAGTATAATTCAAAGTATGTATAAATAATATAATTATTTAGTAACTGAGGTTATGGGTTTAAAACCATGTTCGAAAACTCGGACAACTCAGCTGAGTTTACGGCGGATATACGCTTGGCAGCAAACAAACGCATCGATTTGGTGTTATTCGGTTGAAAACTCAGCCCTCAAAAAGACAGTTTTTTTTTTACTTTTTGTGTTAGAAATCAATGTTTTCTTGATAGATTTGTTATATTTCGGTAATAATCAGTATACTAAACAAGAAAGATGATGAGATATGTGAAGAATACCTGTTGACGGCGGAATTTAGGGTTGCAGAAAAAAATTGATAGGAAGAAGACGGAAGTGTTTTCGTCAATTATCCGTCATTAATGACAAAAAAATAAAATGAAAAAGGGCAAGCACACCTGTAGTGTCGAACCCAGGACATTTCTACCAACCAAGACAGACTCAAACCACCAGACTGCGTCATGATTTCTGTTTTGTTTCTGCAAAACAAAATCATATATCGTTATATATTTATTAAAACTATAAAATCTAATCCCTGATTAATCCGATTAATCTCCGATTTTTATGCTACTTGCTAGGCGTTGGTCGACCGCCCGATTCACGCCTAACGCAATTTCGAACATTGGTTTAAAATGACAATAGTAGAATGCCAAAGTGTTCTCGTAAATTTCTGGTTTAACATTTTATATGGTGGTAAGAATATTACGGGTTTAAAATGGTATAATAGAAAGTCCAAATAATGTCAAAATTTTCTGGCTATACATTTATGGTTCATCATTTCACATTGAAATAGTATTAATGTAGTATCTCTATATATCTATTATATTAAAATAGAAGTCACAACTTCACTATATGTGTGATATTATAAGTTGGACCATTATTTAGAAAGTTTATCAAATGTACATAACTTCTTTGCAATATCTTTTAATATCTTTATTTTTTATGTAAATAGAATAAATATTTATTTAAGAAAATTCTAACAAGATCTTTTAAAAATCTTTTCAGACTCATTTTAAAAATTATTTTTGAAAACTGATTAATTTAAATTTTAGTTATCATAAAATATAATCAGAAATTTGAATTTAATTTAGTTTTGATTAATAAAAAAAACTAAAATTATATAAAATATTTTAATGAAGATAACAACTTAAAGTTATTACTTTTAAAAAATACATTTTACAAAGATTTTTAAAAATTTTTTGGAAAGCAATAATCATGAGCTCAAATGTTAGGATATCTTTGATTGAGGTTTTTTTTTGGTGCAATCTTTGATTGAGGTTTTTTAAATACTATCCTTATTAGTGTATTTCGAGCAATTTCTCAAATAGGATCTTTACCATAAAATTATTTTGCATGTACAAAATATTATATTTTCTTTTTAAAATAAGTTTTTTTGTTTTTAATAATATCCCAAAAAATTCTTCTCAACTATATAGGTTCAATTTAATTTAATTTCCATATAAATTCCAAATGTTAAGAATGAAACATAAATTATGTAAAATAGTATTATTACATAATAATGTTTACAAAATAATTTTTTTTTACCAAATACAAAAAAAATTATGTAATATAGTATTGTATAGTTACATAATAATATTCTATAAATTAGAATATTTTAGTATAAAAATAATAAAACCCGCACGGATGTGATGGTCAAGACCTAGTATGTTATTTATTGTCGAATGTTTATAAAATGTTCACTGTTTAATATATTTTAATGTTAATGAAAATGAATTTCTATCAGAGAAGAAAAAGGAACACACGAATGTTGTTCTAACTGTAGTAATTAATTGTATATCGGTAAAGTAGTAATGGTAGGACAAAAAAAAAAAAAAATTAGTGAATGGATCCACCAACTTTTTATAATAGACTTTTAGAATGATTCTGTTTTAATAATATAGATTACGGGAATTCATAATTTGAGTTGAAAAATAAAATAATTAAAATAGTTTCTTATATATAATTTTCATATTTAATATAAATATGAAGCAATAAATTATATATATTATCATATACACCAAAACATTTTTTATTTCTTATTATTAAATTAGATTTTGTTTAAAAAATATTTATACGCTTTTAAAACGCGGATTAGAATCTAATTTATTTTAAATAAAGTGGATGAGATTCTCCATTAGATGTTTGTAAGTATTTATAAATATCTGTAAATATCCATATATTTTTTGGATATTCCATTTTTTTAACAAAATAAACCAAAAATTAAATATTCAAAAAATAGGAAGCATTTTACAAATACTCAATTTGATAATATTATGCTATTCGTATCACTCATAATATAGTAAATCGAACTTAAGAAACATTCCTTACAAAAGTCTCTCTCACTAAACTCTCTCTCTTAGGCTCTCCTCCGATTGCGCTCTGCCGCTGCAATATTTGGCTTCTCTTTCTCTCCCTTGTGCTCCTCGTCTGCCCTTCTCTAGTTCCGATACGTGGTAGGCTCGGAAGCAAAGTTGATTCGGGTGAGTTCTGCAGCCGGAGTCTCTGCTCCGGTCCTCTCTCGATGGTGTTTTGGGGTCGCGATGAGGGGAGCTGGTGGTGTGCTGGCATAGATTCAGCATTTAGGGCTTTGACATGTGGTAGATCTGGATGTTCCCCCCCCCCCC
>NC_027754.1:3903393-3910704 GCF_000695525.1 Brassica oleracea var. oleracea | reverse complement strand
CCCCCCCCGTTTCCCAATATGCCCCGGCGGTGGCAGTGTGAGCGCGTGGCCAGGAGGTTCCGGCTCCTCCGTCTAGATCTGGAAAGATTGTGCTTGTGGCTTTAGTTTCTGTGTGGTTGGGCCAGTGCTGGGTTGGTTCTCATTTTTCTCAGTGTCGGGTAAGCGATGCTCTCTAGCTCGGGTCAAGGTCCGACATTGGAGGCTGTCTCTGGAGGCGCGAGTGTGGCGGTGCTGGTGGTTGTGTGGCCTCTGGTACTTTGGCATTCTTTGTGCGTGTACTGCAGGTTCAAAATTCATGCGGGCAGTCTGGGACATGTCCTACGTCCCGCCTGTGGTCATTTTGTCCTTTGCAATCCCGGACTTCGCCGCTTTTGGTGTGGTTTTTGTGTCGTCCGGTATAGGTGAGGTTGCTTCCTTTCTGTCTCTTCGTTTTGCTTTGTGGTTTTTCCTCCGTAGATGTCTCACCGAGGAGGCAAAATGAAGCTTGCACCGGTTCTTGTTGTTAGCGCGAGGCAGAGCTCTCAGTTCTCTGGCTGGTCTGTGGTACTCCTTGTCTTCACGTGAGACTCGTGTGTAGTTTAGTCATCATCGTTATATCCCTTGGTCTCAGGTGGTGGACTTTTCCATTGTTAATTTTGTAGGTTTGGAGGTTCTCATCAAGACGTGGTTCACTCTGCTTTTTGTCTTTCTTCTTTACTCACACTTATTTCCGAAGACGAGCCCAATAAGTGCAGTATCGGAGTTCTAATTGTTCTTAGCCAGAGGGCACTCCTTTGAGCTCTCTGATGATTGGGTGGTTTGAGCTTTTGAGTGCCTGTCACATGCTGCTGGTGGCAGTTCGGTTTTTCTGTTGGTCTGGTCTCGGTAAAGCTGCACGGGTGGGATGTCAATTTAGTGGAGTAGCGTTTTCGGATATGTTGTATTCTATCGAGCATGATCTCATGGTTGATCAAAGACATCCGGTCCATTTGGCAATTCTTTTCTTCAGCCAAACTCTACTTTCCGATGAATTAGTTTAGTTTGTTTTTATTTGTTGTAATGGTCGTTTGTGTCTTTGGAGTCGCTTTTTCTTTTTCGTTGTTTAGTCTTTTCAATTTTATCCAATACTAGTTGTTTTTGTAAGTTCTGTCAAAATTTTAAAATCTGGTATAAAATTTAATATTTACACCAAGAAATTATACTTTGATAATTTTGGCTCAGTACCCATCCACCACTAACCACTGTCACTTTATGATCGCCCCGTGCGAATTTTAGTTACCTTTGGTAAATTATTCGTTAACCCATTCACGTCACCTACGTCTACTCCACTGCACGTTTGACGGAATCTCTTTTATAGATCTGCACTGTACGAGACCACGTGCATTGCGCATTCTCATTACATCAAACTTCACAATTTAATAAATTCAAATATATTCTGATAAAAAAGAATAAATAAATTTATATTCGATGACAAAAAAAAAATATTCTGGCAGAAAAAGAACTTACAAGACAATGGAAAGGTAAATTAATTAAACCTCTAGGCAAAGGCAGGGGACAATATTCATATGTCTTCTGGAAATTCATATTTTTAATTTGTATAAACTAATTAATCTACAAAAAACAGTCCTTAATTAAAGATCAGATGACGAATAATTTGTGCATTGAGTTAGTTGTAATCGAGATCACAGCTTTGTAAATAAACTTACTAAACAATTATTTAAATAATTAGTTTATTTAGAAAGCTATGATAATTATTTAAATAAATATATCAATAGGAATAGTCCAAAATACCACCAAAATTTCATTCTTGAAAATCACATTAAAAAAAAAATCTCCATTAAGTAAAACTGACTAAATTTCTAGAAATTATTTAGAAATAGTTTGTGGTATCTTTGGGAAAAAGAAATACAGAAAACTGTATTTTTAGAACGTCAATTGTTTTCATTCGAATTTTTTACGTTAAAACTCTTTAACTAAGTTTGTTTTGGATTAAAAATTCCAAACTATGTATTTAACGAACAAACTACCTAACTAATTTTATTTAATGAATTAAACCCTCGTCGGTCATAATTACCTTTACTACCGGTAAATATTTAGTTTATAGATTTCTATATTAAGTAAACATAGTCGAGTGGTTTTTCCTTTAAAAATAAAAGAATCAAAAATACGAAATTTTATAACATTATCAAAAAATTAGTAACTTTAATTTTCAAAATTGGCATTTTAAAAAGTTTCTGTAAATATATGTGTTTGATTTGTTTTTAACATCAACATTATATATGTATAAATTAAAAATGTAAAAAACAGAAAATATAATTAAAATGATCTAAAGATTTATAATTACATTTTTATTAGATATTGTTTTGTATTTTTTTCATTTTTAAAATTTAGATAATTTTTATTTTAGGTAAATCTTTAAATAATTTTTGTTATATTTTCTGGGTTTTAAAACAAATCAAACTCATATATTTACAGAAGTTTTAAAATGCTGATTTTGAAATTTAAAGTTACTAGTTTTTAGATAATGTTATTATATTTCAGATGATTTTGATGTTTTTGTAAAATCTATCAACTATGTTGACTTAATGTAAAAACTCTTAAACTAAAGATTTACTGGTATTAATGATAATTATGAACGGTGAAGATTTAATTCATTAAATAAAATTAGTTTGAAGGTTTTTTCATTAATTATTTAGTTTACGGATTTTTACCCAAAACAAATTTAGTCGAAAGGTTTTAACATTAAAAATCATTTTCATTCTGCACCATGCACCGAGGATGTTTCTTTGCCAAACACCGTTTATTAATTTTAAAATTATATGTGTTGCTTTTCACGAATGACGTCCAGACTTACGTATATAATATAAACTATGAAAATATAAAATGGATATTTAAAAATAACGAGAAATTAAATTACAAAATTAGGTCGAAAGGGCCCATCAAAATATGACATACTTTTTTTTATTTTTCTAGCTCAACTTCAACTTTATATTCGTTCTAAAAAGTATTACATGATTTTCCACCGCATAGGATTCAACCACATTTACATACAAAGTGGTCTAGTTTCACCTAAGAACACATAGATGGATCCTACGCTATCCAAACCGATATTTTGATGTAATTCTACCCAATGGGACAAATCTTTTCTACAACTCAGAAAATGTTGCCTCTTAAACCACCTAAAATCGACCATAGAGAGTGACAAACACTATCACCCGAGACTATCTAATCCTAATCAGGATTAATCAATTTAGAACACAAACAATTGTCGCCATAGGATGAGAATTCAGCGTTTGGACCAATGTATCATCACCGAGCAGTGCAATCCGGACTGGACCAAGTGTCATCAGGCTCTAATGGCTCACTTTTTAGCCGGAGCGACGGAAACACGTATGTACTGAAACAAAAGTGAACCTTGACGACAGCGAACAAAACGCAACCGGGTCAGCAAGCATAGTGTCCAATGGCGTGGGTCTGTACCGCCGGCGAGGCAGAGATGCCGCCACCAGCGCTGGGAAGTAAGACACCACCACGTACCAACTGCGAAGCTTCTCCCACTGACTGACAACTCCGAAGAGTTGGATCCTTCGCGGCGTGCCTTCTCCGAGAACCGGGGATAAGCCATTTCCACCGTCTTCTTTACGTCTCTTCTCTATTCAGCTCACTGCCACTGAACGAAGGTAGATCTACGCTGGAGAAGGTTCTCCACTGGGCCACGTGCCGTCGCCGTGGAGGAATCGCCGGAGATCTACAAAATAGAAAATCAAATCTGGCAACACACTCCGGCTCTAAAAGCCGACCCCTTTCGCCATCGCTGCTCCATAGTCTCACCGTTCCTCCAAGCCACCGGTACAAGTCACCTTCGGCCCTTAAGCTTTCGAGTGAGACACCAAACGACTCAGAGCAACACGCATATCAACATGGAGGGGACCTATGAAGAAAAAGGCAAAGGGAAAATAAGATAAGGGGAGGTGGGGGGGGACTCCAGTACCGGCGAGCGCCAGCCCGGAGTAGAGCTTCTTGCCGGAAAATTTTCTTCGTTTTTGTGGAGGGAGTCCGATTCTCTTTTTGTCAAAACGCGACATACTTTTAATTAGGTTTTGATTGGTAACGTTGCTTAATCGCAAAAAAAATTAATTAAACTGCAAAAAAATAATTAAGTTGTTTGCTAAACAAAAAATGCAGAATAGTTTTCTAAACAATTATTTAAACAAAAAAATTTAAATTTAATACATTATTTAATCTATTTAAAATTAACAACTATGAATAATTAAATATATTATTATAATAAAAATACAAATTAAATTTAATCAAAGCATTTCTTTAATTTTAATTATATCTTATTCTAAATACATTAATAATAATATATTAACATATACATTAAAGATGAATTTATAGATTATTATTATTTATTCCATAATTATTTATAACCAGCTAATAGTTAGTTAATATTTTAAAATATTATTCTCATATAATTAAACAATATGAAAATGTTGATTCCAGAAATAATCTACTAAAATCTCAGTTTTTCACCTAATGAATTTTTTTTTGTATTTTTTTAGCGAAAACACAAAGCCTGCATTTTTGTGTGTTTATGTTGTATTCCACAAATTTTGTTGATTGGTAAAAATCTAGTGTTTTTGTGTGTTTTAGACGTCATTCCGCCATTCCTCATATTACCAATCAATGCCTTAGCTTTTCTCTTCTTTTTCCGAATGGTCCTTATTATTATTTGTCAAAGTACAAGTGTACAACCAGCATATACACTTTACAAATTCGTTATAATTAAAACCTATACGCACTACCAAGTTATATAATAATCATGAATATGTAGATTGTATATACCAAATTACCTGGAGACACACATTATTTATCAACATAAAACTATTCCAATATATAAGTTTTATATTGAAAATTAAAAAAAAAATAGGCTGCTAAATGAGTCACGAAAAGGTTGCCTCCAACTTTGAGAAAGAAATAGAATAGTGGAAAGATGAGGAGAAAAGTAACTGTTTATAAATTAGAAAAAGTCACTGCATGCCACCACAGCCCATAGGTCAGACCTTGTATTGGACCTTTCCTTTATTTTTATTTAGCTAGTTTTATTATAATTTTAGGTAATGATATATTTCAGTTAGTTTAAAATTTGTAAGAAAGTGATGTCAAATAGAATTTAGGTTTACTATAATTTTATTATAATTTTAGGTAATGATATATTTCAGTAAGTTTAAAATTGGTAAGAAAGTGATGTCAAATAGAATTTAGGTTTACTATAATTTTAGGTATTAATATATAAATATCTCAATGATGTAAGTGATGAGCATGTTCCCAAACAAGGATTGTTTTATATGCATTGAACCTCCTTATAAAAGTTTAAACATGTAATGGACATATCACTGGGTCACTTATGTTATGATTATTGAATTTGATAATATTATAAGTGACTTATAAGTCATCATTTCCTACAAATTAATAATTTACTCTCGAAAGCTTTTTTGTAGTCGGTAAATATAATATCAACCTAATTGTATTAATATGATATTTCATTTTGAGTTTTACAGTTAGCTAGATCTCCATCCGGATTTTTGTTTTTATTTATTTTATATAAATATTTTGTTTTCAATTCTAAATTGGTATATATTATAATATACATGTATCTATCAATTTTTAAAACATAATAAGTTTATTGTATATTTTTTCATTGAATAGATTGTTTCAAATATCTTCTTCTATATATATATTTTCGAATTATTATTTCATTATTAAAATTGTAACTATATATATAAAGATTAGTAAAATATTGTTTTATTGTCATATTCAAAGATATTGTAATATTTCACAAATTTAGAAATTTTTTTAAAAATTAAACTTTTTGCTTCATAGATTTATATTATCGAGTAAATAATTAAACATTTAATTTTTGTTTAATTTTAAAAATAAACTATATAGTTTAAAATTTGTTTTCATTGGTTTAAGATAGTAAAAATTAATCATTGTTAGATAATATGATTTTTGTTATTAAAAAAAAATCTTTATAATTTTAAAAATTAACATCTACAAATATTTAAATATTTAGCATATAGAGGTATAGTATTACAACATTAAATTATATCTATTTAATTTATACTATCTATAAATCCAATGGATCACTATTGTTTAAATCCAATTGTTGATAGCCAAATAAAAATTTCTGGTAGGCCCAAAATTTAAATGATAAGATTAGATATTAAATTTAACATGACTTTCTAGGAATAGGTTTATTAGGTCCATTTTTTAAAAAATTACACATGAATCAAAGTTGTGATTTCTATTTTAATATATAAGATTTCTTTTTACTCCCTTCATAATGTTACATATTTTAGAAAAAAAATATTTCAAAAAATACATTTTTGTATTTTCAATTCATATTTTGTCGACTACTAATGATTAATTGCAAATTTCAAAAAATTTAATTGTACTTATTCGATTCTTATTGGTTTAAATTTATGAGAAAAGGATAATTACAAAATCATGCATTTATTACATGTTTTATTAATACATGTGAAAAAAAAATATACATCATATTGAAATAGAATTGAGTATTATTTTTTGAGTGTTTTTTTTTGTGTATCTGTAATTAAAAACTAGAAGCAACTACACACAAACTAAAAGAAAATAAAACACAACAAACGATGATAAATTTCTACAACCGAGGGGTGGTCCACAACTATCTCACATTTGCTTCGCAGATGATCTAATCCTATTTGCAGAGGCATCAGTGACACAGATTCGAGTGATCAGGAAAGTGTTGGAGAAGTTTTGTAAAGCCTCTGGTCAGAAAGTAAGTCTCCAGAAATCGAAGATTTTCTTTTCTAATAATGTCTCTAGAGGAAGAGAAGAGAGAATAAGCAGAGAAAGTGGTATTGCATCAACAAAGGAGCTGGGAAAATAATTGGGGATGCCGATACTATAGAAAAGAATTAATAAAGATACTTTTGGGGAGGTACTGGAGAAAGTAGCTTCACGGCTAGCAGGATGGAAGAAACAAACATTAAGCCTTGCAGGAAGGGTAACATTGACAAAGTCGGTTCTGTCATCAATCCCGGTGCATAAGATGAGTACGACTAGCATGCCAGTGGGTATACTGGAGAAGCTTGATAGCCTCGCGAGGAGCTTTGTGTGGGGAAGTGGACAACACTTAGTCTCTTGGGATCAAATATGCAAACCGAAGGCGGCCGGAGGTTTGGGGATCAGGATGCCGAGAGATATGAACAAAGCCTTGTTAGCTAAAGTGGGATGGTGTATGTTACACGATACTGAGAGCTTATGGGCCAAAGTTTTACGAAGTAAGTA
>NC_027754.1:3891731-3903147 GCF_000695525.1 Brassica oleracea var. oleracea | reverse complement strand
TAACAGCTGAGAGAAGACTAGAGCTTATGGCAGTAGTAGTGGATACTGTTACTGGAGCAAATGACCGTTTGGCATGAGGGCAGACTCCGAATGGGCAGTTTACGGTGAAGTCTGCATACGCCTTGCTTACAAGAGATGAGAATCCAAGACCGCAGATGGGGAGTTTCTTTCGATCTATGTGACACGTTGTAGCACCTGAGAGAGTTCGAATGTTCCTCTGGCTAGTGGCAAACCAAGCAATCATGACGAATGCAGAGAGACATAGAAGGCACCTGAGTGAGACTGACTTATGCCAGGTCTGCAGAGGAGGAATTGAGACTATAATACATGTGTTACGTGATTGTCCTGCGATAAAAGGTATATGGGTAAGATTTGTTCCGAGAACGAGAAGGGATGCTTTCTTCAGAATGCAGTTACTGGAATGGTTATATAAGAACCTATGTGACAACAATGCAGGTGGTGGTATTCCGTGGGCTACTATATTCGCTTTGACTCTGTGGTGGGGATGGAAGTGGAGATGTGGAAATGTATTTGGTGATACCCGACTGTGGAGAGATAGAGTCAAGTTCTTACGTGACTTGGCTAAGGGAGTTATAGCAGCGAATAGAGCAGAGAACGCTCACATAAAGGAGATACATATGGTTGAGATAATGGTGGGATGGAAGCCACCTTGTGTGGGGTGGATGAAACTGAACACGGACGGGGTATCACATGGGAACCCGGGGCCGACGGCTGCAGGGGGAGCACTGCGAAACGGAGAAGGCGAGTGGTGTGGTGATTTTGCGATTAATATATGTAGTTGTACGGCACCATTAGCGGAGTTATGGGGTGTGTACTATGGTTTAGTGGTTGCTTGGGAGAAAGGGGTGAGAAGGCTGGAGGTAGATGTCGATTCTATGATGGTGATGGAGTTTCTTACGATAGGGATTGGGGATACTCATCCGCTGTCTTTCCTGGTACGCTTGTGCCATGGCTTCTTGACAAGGGACTGGCTGGTCCGATTCGTTCATGTGTATAGGGAAGCAAACCGATTAGCTGATGGTTTGGCTAACCTTGCATTTTCTCTTTCGTTTGGTTTTCATAGTTTTGTTGTGGCACCGATTGAAGTCGCTGTTTTAGTTCATGAGAATGTTGCTAGACCGTTGCGGCCACGACAAACTCGTCTTGTAAGCTGAAGTTTGGGTTTCTTTTTTAAATAAATTGGGAGTCATTCTCCCATATTCCTACCAAAAATTCCTACAACCGAGATTAAACGTAAACAACACCAATATTCTTGAAGGCACATATTGACAGGAACTTCCTTGCCAGTAACGAGTCCATGTCAATCTTGGTTATCGTGACTAGCGTGGTCAGTCTTCAGAACCATTCTGTTTCTGTAGCTTCTTCGAAAAACCAGAACCATTGACCTGCAAAAAATAGCGCACACAACCACCACTTCCAGCGGATATTCTGGAGGATCATTCAGAATATTTATTTTTTGTTTTTGCTTAACTTCTGAATAAATTTAGATAAAGGAGAGGTTGCATGCCACAATCACTCTGATTTTGTGTACAAATATATATATATAATATATATATATATATATTTTTGTAACAAATTTTGTGTACAAAGATCGGATGAATGAAATAGAGCTTTATTGGAGGGAAAAATAGAAACTAAAAAAAGTAGTCTCTCTGGTTCAGAGTATGAGGTGTTGTCGTGGTGAAAGCTCAGTCTAGGCAAAAAATTTATAATCTTATTATCTAAAATTGCTAAAGATTTACTTGCAATGCAAGTGCTTTATGTTGCATAGGAATCCATCTATAACACTAGTGGTTACTATTGGGCCTCCGTAGTCCTTATACGAGGCCCATTGTAAATAAGTTTACAGTTTAACGTCGATATACATCATGTATATATGTAGGTTATGCCTCCTATCATGAATAATAAGAAATACTTTCGTAACCTTTCTAGTTTCATGACATGGTATCAGAGCCATAACCTAACTACACCAAGGTTATAGCTTTCGATCTTGTGTTCTCTAAACTTTCTGCTTCAAAAACTCTTAATCTCTGTCATTTTTCGATATGGACGATCTTACACAAACTCGTACTGAGACTCGTCGCACAATCTCCCCATACGATCTAAGCTCTGGTGACAATCCCGAAAATTTGATCTCAAAATATTTGTTGTGTGGCCCTAACTACGACTAATGTGCTATAAATATCAAGCTGGCGTTGAAGGCAAGAAAGAAGTTTGGATTCACTGATGGTTCCATACCTCAACCAGTGGAGACCTCTGTGGATTATGAAGACTGGATAGCAAATAATGCTCTCGTAGTCTCCTGGATGAAATTGACGACCAATGAAAGCATATCTACATCAATGTCACATGTTGACGATGCTCATGAGCTGTAGACTCATATTCAGCGTTGTTTTGGAGTGAAGAATGGGCAGCGAGTGCAGAGACTTAACACTGAACTCGCCCCATGCCGACAACGAGGGCCTCCTATCAAAGCTTACTATGGAAAATTGACTCACCTTTGGAGGAGTATGGCTGACTACCAACAAGCCAAGACCATGGAAGAAATTCGTAAAGAACGCGAGGAAGATAAACTTCATCAGTTTCTGATGGGGCTCGACGAAACTGAATATGGCGCTATCAAATCATCTTTAGTGTCTCGTGTCCCACTTCGTACCCTGGATGAAGCTTACAACGCTCTTGTTCAGGATGAAGAATCAAAACATCTTGGATGGATGAATACTGAGAGGGTTGATGGAGTCAGTTTCCCTGTTCAACCAACGAGATCAAAATCTAGTCATGATCGCAAAGGTGGATCTGTAACTTGCACAAACTGCGGTCGTCCTGGACATGTTACTGAGAATTGTTTTCGCTTGATTGGTTATCCGGATTGGTGGGAAGACAATCAGAAGCAAAGATCATGACCAGCTAGCTCTCATGGCAACTCTGCTCCTGCGAGTCGCAGTATGGGAAACACAAGCTCTGCTCACGGGATGACAGCTGGTTCAGGCAACTCGTCTCAGAGAGGCAAGTCGTCGGATACAGCTCGTGGAAACAACGTTTCTGTCTCTCCGGCTCAAGAAAACTCTGTCACTGCTGATAATCGCTTAGGCCTTATTGGTTTAAGTGACACACAATGGCGAACTCTGGTGCATATACTCGATGAGAGGAACTCCGCTCGTGTAAACCGGTTCTCTGGTGAGAAATTTATTGAATCCTGGATCATTGACTCTGGTGCTACAAATCATATGACTGGTTCACTTGATTTTTTGCTTGATATTTCTAACATGGCACCAGTGAATATTAAACAGCCTTATGGTCGTTTTACAATATCTACTAAAATAGGCAGTGTACGACTGGGTTCTTCTCTGACACTGCAATGTGTATATTACATTGATGGACTTCATTGCCCTCTCATATCAGTCTCTCATCTTACGAGGGACAGAAGTTGTCTATTTCAGCTCACTGATAAGATTTGTATTATTCAGGATCACATCACACTGATGCTGATTGGAGTGGGTGAAAGCAGCAAGGATTATATTTTTTTGAGAGGAGTTGAAACTGTGACTGCGATTCAGGGATTGGCGGACACTACTGCTGATGTCTGGCATCGTCGTCTTGGTCATCCTTCTTCTAAGGCTATGGAGATGTTGCAGATTTCTGATTTCAGTGTTGCTGGTTATAGTTCAAAGACTTGTGATATTTGTATTCGTGCGAAACAAACACGGGATTTTTTTCCTTCAAGTATTAATAAGATGACATTTGCGTTCCAACTTATTCACTGCGATCTTTGGGGTCCATACAGGGCAAAGTATCTTTGTGGTTCAACTTATTTTCTAACGGTACTTAATGATTATTCGCATGTGGTTTGGATATATCTGCTTCCAAACAAACGAGAAGCACTGACACACCTAAAGAGCTTTATAGCACTCGTTGACAGACAGTTTGATACGAAGATTCAGACTATATGTAGCGACAATGATCTGATTTCACTTGCTTGACAGATTTCTTTGCAGAACACAGATCATTCATGAGACTTCTTGTATTGGAACCCCTCAGAAGAATGGCCGCGTCGAGCGCAAACACATGCATATCCTCAACACGGCTCGATCTCTTTGATTCCAGGCTCAACTGTAGAAACCCGTTAAAAAAAAGAGAGAGAGAATGGTCGAGTATCTTTGTGGTGGTCGAGTCTTGGGCGATATGGATCGATCGAGATGCTTTGAAGTACGAGGTGGACGAAGAATTGATCGTGAGTGAACTATGAATCAAATAAGTTGCTCGACCATAGTTAGAAGATGTCTTAGATTGATTAGATGGATGTTTGGAAGCAGAACATTTTTGGAAGTACGATGGTTTAGATGCTCGACGTTTGGAAGAATGACGTTTCTTCAGCACGAAGTTTCCGCGAAACTTCGTATCAGCGGAATATTATTTCGAAGACATTGGAAGCAAGACGGCAATTAAGCACGATGGGAAGCAAGCACGACAGGATCGTAGCACGACGGGAAAACCCGAAATTGGACGAAAACCCTAATTTCGGTATTATGGAAGTTTTCGATGAAGCAGAAGGATCGGGAAATATTTAACGCCAAGGTCAGAGTTCAGATTGGAGTTCATTAAAAATATTCGGGATTAATCGCGGGTCAGAAATTTACTGGAAGGACCGAAATCAGGCCAATGGACCAAGAAGCTCGAGGTGGCTCGTTGCATGGGTTCAGAACGTGGTGTCAACCATCTAACAAGCTGAGTGTCTCCAGAAGCTCGAGGTGTCGCCGTGCATGGAAGCAGTACATGCAGCCTGACATGTAGAAGCACGGGGTGGATCGACCAAGCACGAGGTGTCTCCGCGCATGCAACCGAAGCATGCTGATCGACATGTGTGTACTGGTGTGGCGTCTTGCAGCCTGACATCTGGGAGGAGTGGTGGCGTCCTGCATGTGCCCTGGCCATGCTGAAAGACATGTAGAGCACGAGGTGCCACCGCGCATGCGTCCGGAGCCATGCGAAGCGACACACGGGCTGCCACCAACCTGAAGTTGATTGGTTGCTGTCTTCTATAAATACTCTTTGACCCCAGATAATTTTTTCAAATCCAGACCTGTCCAAACCAAGTTAAAAATGTGAAAGAAAAGTAGAAAAAGAAAGCAAGAGTTTCCGAGCTATTTCGAGAGTTTTAGAGAGTTTTCGAGATCAGTTCTCTAATGATTTCAAGTCAGCGCCTAGGGAAGGTTCTGTCCAACTGAAGGTCAATCAAAAGAAGATCAGTTCAGATGGGAAGCAAGTCAACGTGGGTAGAGAGAGAGAAAGAAAGAAATTGGTCGATGTAGAGTATGGTCGATTCTGAAGACCGATACTCCACCGAGAAGGCCAGTTCCGTCCAATCGATGATTTCTACGATGGTGAGGCGGAAGCTCGGTCCATAGCAGTCCGTCCAAGACAGTCATGTTCTGTGATGGTCAAGTGGAAGTGCTGTCCAGAGTTAGTTCAGATCCACGGGTTCAGATCAGTCGAAGTTCTGCTCGATACTCCGCCGGGAAGTCCGAAGAACTGTCCAGGAGCTAAAGGAGGTTCTGTCCAGATCAGTCTGTCGAGGCCTGTCAGTTTCTTCATGGTGAAGCCTAGGTTCTGTCCAAGTAGAGATCAGTCCAGTACAGTCAAGTCAAGACGTTCATCTTGGGTTTTGGCCATGTCCTCTCCGATCAACCAGATGCTTCTTGCCTAGAACACTGTGAGTTGGCTTGTGTGAATTCCACTTGGAATTTAGGGTAGTTTTGAGTTGGTTATGTTTGAGTTCCACTTGGAACTTACTGAGGATCGAGTTGCGAATAGAGTAGAATGCTTACGTTGTTGCATGATATAGTCCTTAGGGTTATTTATTAAACCGGACTCAGTTTAGCACGGGCTAGCTGAGATGAAATGGAATTAAGATTGAGATAATAACCTGACTAGGACTAGGATGCATCATGATTTATATTCTTGCGTGTTGATATGGTTGAGTGCAGGTTCCCGTTATCTTTAAAGATAGTGTCGTAGTAGGAGACTGAACTATCTGGGTAACGGTTTGTTTGACTAGATTGATTGAGTAGATATAATTAAATGCTTGATCGTTTAATTAATCTTGTTCATTGAGGTTAGTCATCTCTTGGTGAGGGAGTGACTAACTGGTTGAGTTGTTTAGTTGTTGTTGTTTATGGGATCCTTGGCCATATAGGCCGATCTCCTAGTTGTTATGTTGGTACTATGGGTCATATGCCATATTGGCCGGACTACTAGTACTAGTGGTTAGTGTCGTAGACTTCTAAGTATTGTTTAGTTTTGGATAGGAGTCTTGTCCCTTAGGTCATTCCTAGGGATAGTTGTGTCGAGTGTGTGATATGCCGACAGCAGGTGCGAAACCCGCCCATGCTAGGCATGTTTTGGGGTGGACTAGTGTTTCCTCGCCCTCGTATTCAGCGGGTTCAAGGAAACCCCTTATTCGCTGGATCGGGAAGACTCAGATAGACGGGGTCATGGCCTATGGCTGAGTGATTACACGATGGTGTAATGTGGCAGTGACCCGAAGGACTGTGGGCTGTCGCGCGGTGACCCGAAAGACTGTGGGCCGCGGTCGGTTGAAAGTTCCTTCTTCTGGCCTTTGCGGTAGGGAGATAGGATTGCCGATAGAAAGGAGGAACACGAAGTCACCAGGGCTCAGGTTAGAGTGTTGTGTTAGTGTGTCGTATAGGGTTATGGAACCCTCGAGTTAATGTAGCACCGATATACGGTGTTACGAGTAAGATCGAGTCATTGGTAGTTACTATCTTATTATTATTGTGGTTGTGGTTGTTGATTGCTTTGTTTGCAGGTTCTGACATTAAGTCCTAAGTCTGGTTTAGGTACCGGATTAGGCTTGTGTGTATTTTGTTAGTGTAGGCCTGACGTTGGCATGTATGTGTTTGAGGGATTGCTTGTGAAGGGTGGTGGATATTAAAGCTATGCGGTATCATTAGTTGGCCGATCATGTTCTTGTTTGATTGTTGGTCGATCGGCTAATGATACTTGTATAGTCTAAGTGTCTAACCCTACATGAGTACAGAACTCAGGCGTATATATGGTTAACTAGGGATTGGTTGTTGACTTGTTTAAATGCAGGTTCCCGTTACTTGAAGTTAGATTATGGCAGGAGGCCAAGTCTAACTTAGTAACGGTTTGCTTAGCCTTAGCTTATATTGCATGCTAGGGCTAGATTGATTGTTATTTTGGGTTGTCTGGGTTAGAGTCTAGGTTGCGGATAGAGGCCGCCAGCTCATTGAGTAATACAAGATTACCCATCCAACTCTGTTATCCTTTTTGCAGGTCGCTTTAGGTAAGCTTGATCGGATAGCTTGGTGCTGGACGTTAGGTCCGCCGGTGTAGATTTTCATGCCTTTTGTAAACGGTATTGTGAATTGTGTTATGTTGACTCAATTTGGCATTAGGCCGGGCCCAGTCTTGAATTATTCAATGTATGAATATTTCTTAAATCAATAAAAGTAATTGTTTTATATGCGCTTCATGAGTACTCTGATATTTGACTAGTCCGGTGTAACACAACATTAGGTCGAAGTACGGGTTGAAAAGCCTTAGGCCTTGATCTAACGGAAAACGCCAACTCTAGGTACGGGTTGCATAGCCTTATTCCTTGACGCAGCGGGACGAGTTAGGGGATGAACTGGTCTAGGTCGTGGAGTAAAGTTTGTGACTCTGACCGGATCGTCCCTAGCGCGTCACATAGCGCTTCCGGACCATGGTGTTGGGTTGGACGGTCAATCATGTTCTTGTTTGATTGTTGGGTGGACGGTTGGCCTTTCATCTCCAACCCTTGGTGTGGGTCGTCTGTCGGTCATGTTCTTGTTTGATTGTTGGCCGGTGGGTCGACCTATGCTTAGGACGGTTCAGGGGTGTTACAGAGGTGGTACCAGAGCATGGTTTGGTCCATGCTTCCGGAACTCATGATTTAATCGGTTTTTGAATATTTTATTGAGTCAAAATGAGTCACAAAAGGCATAAAAGAAACCGGTCACGTCCAGCGATAGGATTTATTGTTTTAGGAATTAGGATTGAGATAGTGGAACCTAGAATTGCTAGGTTGTTTGGTTAGCATTGCTAGTTTGTTGTTAGTATTTGTTGGGTTAGTAGATTATTGGGTTAGTTGTTGACTAACTTGCATGTGAGGTGTTCTTTTGAGTTGCATCGAGTAAGTGTGTTCGTTGATCGGAACTTTAAGGGATGAAAACCTTAAGGTGGAGGGAGTTTGAGACCAAACCCAAACCCGAAGCAAAAGAGGAGAGAAAGATTCAGAGAACTGGGCTGTTGTATGGACTGGACAGATGGGAGGAAACAAGACTTCGTTGGGGAATGACTTCATCAGTATTTGGGGAAAAGGAGATCAAGAAGGATTTGAGGAATCTGGACAAGTTCGTATCATGGGGAATCAGAGTGTTATGGTAGAGCAACAGTAAGAGATGATCCAGCGATTATTCAACAGAAAACGATTGTGGAGGCCTTGAAGAGGACACTGAAGGAACCGTGGTAGACAGAGTAAAGAGGTTAAGGAGAGGAGTGGAGAATGTTGTGAAGATGAGAAATTGGGCAACTAAGAATTCGAGAATGAATTCTATTAAGGGGGGGGGGGAGAATGTAGAAACCCGTTAAAAAGAGAGAGAGAGAGAATGGTCGAGTATCTTTGTGGTGGTCGAGTCTTGGGCGTTATGGATCGATCGAGAAGCTTTCAAGTACGAGGTGGGCGAAGAATTGATCGTGAGTGAACTATGAGTCGAATAAGTTGCTCAACCATAGTTAGAAGATGTCTTAGATTGATCAGACGGATGTTTTGGAAGCAGAACATTTTTGGAAGCACGACGGTTTAGAAGCTCGACGTTTTGGAAGAATGAAGTTTCTTCTGCACGAAGTTTCCGCGAAACTTCGTATCAGCGAAATATTATTTCGAAGACATTGGAAGCAGGACGGGAATTAAGCACGACGGGAAGCAAGCACGACAGGATCGAAGCACGATGGAAAAACCCGAAATTGGACAAAAACCTAATTTCGGTATTATGGAAGTTTTCGATGAAGCCGAAGGATCGGAAAATATTTACCGCCAAGGTCAGAGTTCAGATTGGAGTTTATTAAAAATATTCAGCTCATCAGAACGGGAGCACAAAAATATTCGGGATTAATCGCGGGTCATAAATTTACCAGAAGGACCGAAATCAGGCCAATGGACCGAGAAGCTCGAGGTGGCTCGTTGCATAGGTTCAGAACGTGGTGTCAACCATCTAACAAGCTGAGTGTCTCCAGAAGCTCTAGGTGTCGCCCTGCATGGAAGCAGTACATGCAGCCTGACATGTAGAAGCACGAGGTGGATCGACCAAGCACGAGGTGTCTCCACGCATGCAACCGAAGCATGCTGATCGACATGTGTGTACTGGTGTGGCGCCTTTCATGCATTCCAGTCATGCAGCCTGACATCTGGGAGGAGTGGTGGCGTCCTGCATGTGCCCTGGCTATGCTGAAAGACATGTGGAGCACGAGGTGCCGCCGGGCATGCGTCCGGAGCCATGTGAAGCGACACACGGGCTGCCACCAACCTGAACTTGATTGGTTGCTGTCTTCTATAAATACCCCACGACCCCAGATAATTTCTTCCAGACCTGTCCAAACCAAGTTAAAAACATGAGAGAAAAGTAGAAAAAGAAAGCAAGAGTTTCCGAGCTATTTCGAGAGTTTTAAAGAGTTTTCGAGGTCAGTTCTCTACTGATTTCGAGTCAGCGCCTAGGGATTGATTTCGAGTCAGCGCCTAGGAAAGGTTCTGTCCAACTGAAGGTCAATCAAATGAAGATCAGTTCATATGGGAAGCAAGTCAACGTGGGTAGAGAGAGAGAAAGAAAGAAAGTGGTCGATGTAGAGTATGGTCGATTCTGAAGACCGATATTCCACCGAGAAGGCCAGTTCCGTCCAATCGACGATTTTTACGATGGTGAGGTGGAAGCTCTGTCCATAGCAGTCCGTCCAAGACAGTCGTATTCTGTGATGGTCAAGTGAAGGTGCTGTCCAGAGTTAGTTCAGATTCACGGGTTCAGATCAATCGAAGTTCTGCCCGATACTCCGCCTGGAAGTCCGAAGAACTTTCCGGGAGCTAAAGGAGGTTCTGTCCAGATCAGTCTGTCGAGGCCTGTCAGTTTCTTCATGGTGAAGCCGAGGTTCTGTCCAACTCGAGATCAGTCCAGTACAGTCAAGTCAAAACGTTCATCTTGGGGTTTGGCCATGTCCTCTCCGATCAACCAGTTGCTTCTTGCCTAGAACACTGTGAGTTGGCTTGTGTGAATTCCACTTGGAATTTAGGGTAGTTTGGAGTTGGTTATGTTTGAGTTCCATTTGGAACTTACTGAGGATCGAGTCGCTAATAGAGTAGAATGCTTACGTTGTTGCATGATATAGTCCTTAGGGTTATTTATTAAACCGGACTCAGTTTAGCACGGGCTAGCTGAGATGAAATGGAATTAAGACTGAGATAATAACCTGACTAGGACTAGGATGCATTATGTTTTCTATTCTTGCGTGTTGATATGGTTGAGTGCAGGTTCACGTTATCTTTAAAGATAGTGTCATAGCAGGAGACTGAACTATCTGGGTAACGGTTTGTTTGACTAGATTGATTGAGTAGATATAATTAAATGCTTGATCGTTTAATTAATCTTGTTCATTGAGGTTAGTCATCTCTTGGTGAGGGAGTGACTAACTGGTTGAGTTGTTTAGTTGTTGTTGTTTATGGGATCCTTGGCCATATAGGCTGATCTCCTAGTTGTGATGTTGGTACTACGGGTCCTATGCCATATAGGCCGGACTACTAGTACTAGTGGTTGGTGTCGTTGACTTCTATGTATTGTTTAGTTTTGGATAGGAGTCTTGTCGCTTAGGTCATTTCTAGGGATAGTTGTGTCGAGTGTGTGATATGCCGACAGCAGGTGCGAAACCCGCCCATGCTAGGCATGTTTTGGGGTGGACTAGTGTTTCCTCGCCCTCGTATTCAGCGGGTTCAAGGAAACCCTTTATTCGCTGGATCGGGAATACTCGGATAGACGGGGTCATGGCCTATGGCTGAGTGATTACACGACGGTGTAATGTGGCAGTGACCCGAAGGACTGTGGGCTGTCGCGCGGTGACCCGAAGGACTGTGGGCCGCGGTCGGTTGAAAGTTCCTTCTTCTGGTCTTTGTGGTAGGGGGATAGGATATTGCCGATAGAGAGGAGGAACACGAAGTCACCAGGGCCCAAGTTAGAGTGTTGTGTTAGTGTGTCATATAGGGTTATGGAACCCTCGAGTTAATGTAGCACCGATATACGGCGTTACGAGTAAGATCGAGTCATTGGTAGTTACTATCTTATTATTGTTG
>NC_027754.1:3882433-3891620 GCF_000695525.1 Brassica oleracea var. oleracea | reverse complement strand
CGGTTTTGACATTAAGTCCTAAGTCTGGTTTAGGTATCGGATTAGGCTTGGTGTGTATTTGGTTATTGTAGGCCTGACGTTGGCATGTATGTGTTTGAGGGATTGCTTGTGAAGGGTGGTGGATATTAAATCTATGCGGTATCATTGGTTGGCCGATCATGTTCTTGTTTGATTGTTGGTCGACCGGCTCATGATACTTGTATAGTCTAAGTGTCTAACACTACATGAGTACAGAACTCAGGCGTATATATGGTTAAATAGGGATTGGTTGTTGATTTGTTTTGGTTCCCGTTACTTGAAGCTAGATCATAGCAGGAGGCCAAGTCTAACTTAGTAACGGTTTGCTTAGCCTTAGCTTTTATTGCATGCTAGTGCTAGATTGATTGTTATTTTGGGTTGTCTGGGTTAGAGTCTAGGTTGCGGGTAGAGGCCGCCAGCTCACTGAGTAATACTAGATTACTCATCCAACTTTGTTGTCCTTTTTGCAGGTCGCTCTAGGTAAGGATGATCGGATAGCTTGGTGCTGGACGTTAGGACCGCCGGTGTAGATTTTCATGCCTTTTGTTAACGGTATTGTGAATTGTGTTATGTTGACTCGATTTGGCATTAGGCCGGGCCCAGTCTTGAATTATTAAATGTATGAATATTTCTTGAATCAATAAAGAAATTGTTTTTATATCTGCTTCATGAGTACTCTGATATTTGACTAGTCCGGTGTTACACAACGTTAGGTCGAGGTACGGGTTGAAAAGCCTTAGGCCTTGATCTAACGGAAAACGCTAACTCTAGGTACGGGTTGCAAAGACTTATGCCTTGACGCATCGGGACGAGTTAGGGGATGAACTGGTATAGGTCGTGGAGTAAAGTTTGTGACTCTGACCGGATCGTCCCTAGCCCGTCACGTAGCTCTTCCGGACCATGGTGTTGGGTTGGACTGTCAGTCATGTTTTTGTTTGATTGTTGGCTGGCCGGTTGGCCTTTCATCTCCAAGCCTTGGTGTGGGTCGTCCGTCGGTCATGTTCTTGTTTGATTGTTGGCCGGTGGGTCGACCTATGCTTAGCACGGTTCAGGGGTGTTACATCAACTACCAGTCAAATTTTTGGGTTATTGCGCACTTGCTGCAGGTTAGTTGATAAATCATACTCCAACAAAACTGCTTAATGGTCACACCATTTGAGCTTGTTTACAAGAGGCCTCCTCCGATGAGTCATCTCCGGGTATTTGGTTGCTTGTGTTACATCCATAACAAAAACACGGAAGTGATAAGTTTGAGGAAAGAGGTACTCATTCAGTGTTCGTTGGATACCCTCTAATAAAAAAGGATGGATAGTGTATAATCTAGACACATGCAAGGTTTCAGTCTCAAGAGATGTGGTCTTTAATGAGTCGGAATACCCATTCTCGGTGCATATTAACTCGCCACCGTCACTTTTTCCATTTTCTACTTCTGGCATCTCGTTCATGGACGATGAAGAGATTGAAGAAGATCCGTTATTGACTAATGAGCCACCATACCTATCATTCCTTCCACAACTAATGAGGTATCAACTTCATTGCCTCCGTCATCTTCAGAACCTGTTCAAGCTGAGACAGTCGCAGAACATGTTCACGTTTACCTCGCCGAACCTGTTCAACCTGAGACAGTCGCAGAACCTGTTCAAGCAAAGGAGCTTGGTCGTGGCCAACGTTCTAAGAAAGCTCTGACAAGATTGGCAGACTATGTTACCAGATTGTTACACAATCCTCCACCTTCTGCGACACCGTATCCCCTTGATAATTATGTCTCAACCACAAGATCCTCTCCTAATTATCAGGCTTATGTTATGGCAATCAGTTCTGCCGTTAAACCTACAAGTTACAAATAGGCTTTTCTTGATGAACACTGGCGCGACGCTGTCACTGATGAGATAGTAGCTTGCAATGGTACTTGGACTGTAGTCACCTTACCACCACAAGGAAAAAGGCCTTGCATTGTAAGTGGGTTTTCAGATTGAAATTTAATGTTGATGGCACTCTTTCTCGTTACAAAGCACGGCTGGTTGTATGCGGAAATAACCAAACATAGGGGGTTGACTACAACGAAACCTTTGCGCCTGTGGCTAAATGGTCACCATCCTAGCTTTTCTACAACGGGTTGCATCTCATGATTGGGAAGTATACCAAATGTACGTGCATAATGCTTTTCTTCATGGTGATATTGAAGAAGAGGTGTATATGCAATTACGTCATGGGTTTCGTACTGCTGATAAAAACACAGGTCTGTCACTTACACAAGTCTCTTTATGGCCTGAAACAGGCTCCCCGCTGTTGGTTCTCAAAGTTAACTTCAGCCTTAAAGGACTATGGTTTCGAATAGAACAAATCAGACTACTCTCTCTTTGTTTAGGATTCAGAACAAACCAAAATTTATGTTTTCGTTTACGTGGACGACTTGATCATAACTGTAAATTAGGTTTCAGTCATAGCCAACTTCAAAGAATATCTCAGCTCATGTTTTCACATGAAAGATCTGGGCATCCTAGCGATACTTTCTTGGCATCAAAGTAGCTAGAAACCCAACTGGCATCTATCTAGGCCAACGAAAATATGCTTTGGATTTGATCGCTGAAACATGACTCCTTGGAGTCAAACCAGCCTCTTTTGTTCTCGAGCAAAACCACAAACTAGCTATTGTCGATGGAGACTTTCTCTCGGATCCTACTTGCTATCGTCACTTGATAGGGAAATTGATTTACTTGGGCACTACCAGGCCTGAGTTAACTTATCCTATCCATATTCTATCGCAGTTTATGAGTGCTCCAATGCCAGAACATTAGAATGCAGCTCTCAGAGTAGTGAGATAATTGAAGAACAGTCCTGGACAAGGTATATTACTTCGCGCCAATACTGAACTCAAACTTACAGCTTGGTACGACGCTGATTAGGGTGCATGTCCCTTAACGCATCATTCTCTAACTGGCTGGTTAATCTAGTTCGGTGGCTCACCTCTTTCATGGAAAACAATGAAACAAGATCGTGTCTCTCGCTCCTCCGCATAAGCCGAATATAGGGCTATGGCTGACACAGTCTGTGAGATCATCTGGATCCATGAATTGCTTCCTGATTTTGGTGTTGAGTGCTCTGGACCCATACCGATTCACTCCGACAGCCTATCATCCATCAAACTTGCAGCAAATCTGGTTTACCACACAAGGACCAAGCAGGTGGGCATGGACTGCCACTTCATACGTGATGAGATCATCAAAGGCCTTATTACCACACACCATGTCTCATCGGAGTCACAGCTAGCTGATATCATGACTAAAGCATTGGGGCGTCGGGAATTTGAAGATTTGTTGGTCAAGTTGGGTGTTTTTTATCTTCACACTCCACCTTGAGAGGGGATATTTGGCTTATGTAGTCCTCATACGAGTCTCATTTAGATTGTAAATAGGTTTACATTTTAACGTCTCTACATCATGTGTATAATACATGTAGGTTACGCCTCCGATCGTAAATAATAAGAAACACTTTCATAACCTCTCTAGTTTCTTGACAGTTACATCCTAAACCCATATATGAAATGCGTAACTCACTATATGATAAATATATGAGAAATTACTTATAATTACTCAAATTATACATGTAATGACTAAACTAACCCTTATAATTTTATAATAACTAGAATAACACATCTATTAAGCAAAGTTACCCAAACACCCCTGTCGGTATCTTAATATGCCGTTAGAGTTGTTAATAGAAATAGATTTTATTATTTTCTAAAAATCAGAACCTCCTTTTATTCTTGCCCGAAGAGGCGAAGACGTTCTAACTGGTGACCATAAAGGAATATAAGGAATATAAAGGAAATGAATGAAGAGGAATAAAATAAGAGGAAAATTTATTCCTCTCCTAATTTGATAAAGAATAATTGTATAGTCTATTATTCCTTAAATTTTAAGGAATGTTAAGGAATCATAAGGAACAAATATTCTTTGTAAATAGTGTAAACTGTAAGGAATGATAAGTAAATTCACTATTCCCACTTATTCTATTGGTCACCATTTAGACATGTAGTCTCCGTCGCAGACGAAGAACCCCACTCGCTAACCCTAACTCGCCTTCATCTCCGCCACCTTTGTCTACACCTTCGTTATCTCTATCGGCGACCATCATTTCACTTCTTTAACTTCTATGGCGATTTTTAAACCGCACAATCATCATCGGATCAGAGATCTCTAGAATCCCTTTAAGTTCTTCAGGATTAGTCACTGTCCATTCCTCTTCTTTCATAAGCACTGTGTTTCTCTAATTTTGTAAGTAATGTTTTGATTGTGTTCCAACACTCTTTATTTGGAATCGGTTTGATAGCTTAAGCAGAGCCAATGCTACCAAACATTCACATGTATTATTAACTTGTTTCATTGATTCGATTCAAATTGTTTGCTGGTTTGTGATCTTGCTTTCTCGGTTTTGCAGGTTTGTGATCTTCCTTCCTCGCTTTTCCAGAGTGATTTTTCTAACAGAGTCGCCAGAAAATCAATCCGTTGCTTCCAAAAGTTGTTCCTTCTGATCAGAGAGATGACATGGCGATTGTATCTTTGGCTGAGCAACAAACAACAACTTGAGATAAACTTGTGTTCACGTCTTCTACGACTCGTTCTAAAGTAAGAGTAATAAGTCTTTCTAAGCTTGTTTTTCCAAAGTAATAATATTCTTTTGCTTTCTTTTGAATCTTGGTAAGGTAATTTGGAAGAAGAGAGAAAGATACTAGAGAACGAGAAGAAACATGACGATGTTATAAATACTCATATGCTTGCTTTGACGATATGATCTCATCAGAAGATGTATTAGTAATTTAATATCAATTGGTCAAGATCAATTTGTGTATAAGAGTAAAAAGACAAGATACCGTCCTACTGTACAACCCAAATCCTAGGATGTTGATAATATAAACACGAGAATCAATTATGTAACTCGGTGAAATGATGCAACTTTTGCAACTTGTAAAAAACATATTACTGAGACACCAACAACAAACTACTTTCCTCTTCGTATGATAACACTGAAAAAGGTAAAGAAGATTGCTATTAGAAAGGAACTCACGTGACGTGGGCGAAACATAACATTAAGGAACGAGAACGAAGATAGAAAAACTTGGAAAATTACAAAAAAAAAATATACTTAACTAGGAAAAACCCGCGCTTCGCGCGGGATATGTTGATAACTTTTTTAAATAGTGTTACTATACAGTTAATTTATTTATGTTGAGGTTTGTAGTATTATGGTTATTTATATTGTATTAAATTAGTAAATTAACATATTTTAAAAATCACTTTCATTTAAATAAATAAATAAAATATCATTCACTTTTTCAAAGGATTAAAATTCGTAAATATATAATATTTATATACAAAAAAGTCAACATATGTTAAAGTGTTATATCTACAGCTATATATTATTTATTTATTTATTTATTTATTTGAAAATATAACAATATATTATCTAAAATAATTATATACAAAATTTTTAATATAATTCATAATTATAAATATATTAATAATAATTAAATTTTAAATGTAAATTTAAATTTCACTTTTAACTATAGAAAAATTAGTTAAGAAAAAATCTAACAAAACGTACAATAAGTGTTAATTTTTTAATTAGTGAATTTATTAATTTTTAATGAGTAATATAATATTATTATAAATAAATGAAATAAATATTATTTTTAAAAAAATGAGTTGTTGTCTATATTATATTAAGTTAAAAATAATATATGAATTAATTATAAAAAGTAATATTAAATTGATAAATTAACATATTTTAAAAATCACTTTCATTTAAATAAATAAATAAAATATAATTCACCTTTCATTAAAAAAAAATTCAACATATGTTAAAGTGTTATATCTAAATCTATATATTATCTATTTATTTATTTGGAAATCAGAACAATATATTATCTAAAAATAATTATATACAAAATAATTATATACAAAATATGATATTATATAACTAACCTCTAGTTTAAGTGTTAATAAAAAATATGCTATTTTAAAACATTAAAATTTTAATAATTCATTAACGATACTAATTAAAAATTAATTTTAACTATAACTCAAAAATCAGGTTTATGCAAACTGTAGGAATTTTTGAAAATATATTTTAAAGGATATTTTTATTTGATTATTTCATATTATTAATTCATTGTAAAATATATTAGCATGTAAAAATAATTAATAACAAAGTATAAAGTATAAAGCAAATCGTGATATATTAATAATGTCAAATAAGAAATCTAACCAAGTAATTATAGAGTACACAATATATAACACTAAAATGTAAATTATATATTTAAATTTTTTGTGATAATATCAAAATCAATACATTTTATAAAATAAAAAGTTATCCGCACGGATGTATGGATCAAATTCTTGTTATGGTTACCTTGCATTCTCTTTTTATGTAGAGTTGTGTGTTACATTTTGCGTGCCTATGTAACATATTTTTTAAGTAGGAATGTTGTATTATTTTTTGGATTTTGCCCACGTTTATAACTATTAACATTTAATTCACAACTTCAAATCCGGATTCATAATTAGGAAGAAGTTAAAGTAATGTTTGAAATGTGTATAAAAAAGTATTGTTTGAAATTTTATCCAGAAATTAGAAAAGGTATACGGAGACCATGCGGTGGCATATGTTGCTCAAATATTTATTAGTAGCATGAGTCCGATCCAGTTTAAATGTTGTTCGGGTGACATGTAGCTGTTGGTCTTGTACTCCTGTAATTGGCCAAATAACATTCAAGTTATTAATAAAAAAAAACATTCAAGTTATTTATCTGTTTGGTAGTCACTGTGATTTGTGAATCTTTTTATATCTCTAACATGGAGTGTTCTTCATGGATGATCTTGACGAAAATTTTAGACAACAGTTATTAGTAAATGAGTAGAATATAACAAAAAGGCAATTCCATCGCTACAAGAAAACATCACCTTAACGATGGCGGTTTTCCTCGTTATTTCATCGTAAAAGAGGCTTTACGACGAAATAGCGAGGAAGCGCGTTTGCTCGTTACTCGTCCGTCGTAACACATATTTCCTCGCTAATTCGTCGTAACTTAGCGAGGAATATATTTCGTCGTAAAGACGAAGTAGGGCGATTCGTCGTAAAGACCACGTCAATATTCCACGCAAAGACGTCGCTACAATTACTCGTAAATACCTCGAAATTAGTTCCTCGTAACCTACACGTAAATACCTTGAAAGAGTTTCCTCGCAAAATACACGTAACAACCACGAAACGATTTCCTCGTAAAATACTCGTAAACTTTTCCTCGCAAATGTTTCCTCGTAAAATAGTCGTTAACTGTTTCTCGTCATTTCCTCGTAAGGTTTCCACGTAAAGAGGTAGTACATTAGCTACGAATTTACTTCGTTTTTATTATTTTTACAGAATTTAAAAATATAATTAAAAAATAATTAAAATTATTTAATTTAATAATAAATTAAAATTTAAAATAAAAATAAATCAAAATGAAAATATTTTATATATAAATAAGTTTTGAATTTATATAATACAACAACCAAAAAAAAAACTAAGGGTCGTTCATCGCCCGGTAGAATTCATCACTCCTCCTCGTAACATCCGCCTCGTTATGTACGTCGGATGACTCGCCTTGAATGGGATGTTGTTGTCGCATGTTCCTCAACATGGACTCCCATTCCGGATTTGTGGCCGCAATAACGTCCAAGAAACCCTCGACTCCACCCATACGAGATTTTGCCGCGGTCAACTCGTTACGCAGCTGAGCGGACTCTCTACGCAGCTCAGTGACTTCATCATCCCGTCGCTGACCATAAGACGATGTCGCTCTCGGAACATCGTTGACGGAACCAATACCCAACGTCCGTCCCTTTTTTTTAGGGACAACCTTAAAAACAAAAAAAAAATATTGTAAGTAAAAATTTAAAGTTAAATTAAATGAATAATTAAAAATTAATTTTTTTGAAAATTTACCTCCTCGTAAATCTTATCCACTTCAAGTGTGGATAAGGTGACGGGTAATCCGTCGGTAGACTGCTGGGTCAGCTGAGTCTGGCGGTCTTCAACCCGAGCAACTACATCGTTGTAGATTTGCTCGGACTTGCCATCTACAAATACGCCCGCCTTGTTCTTGTGGGTCCTCTCGTAAAGTTCCATAAGAGACGGGAGATGTCCCGTCTCTTTGGCCTAAAAAAAACAGTTAAGAAAGTTAGAATAAATTAATATAATTATTAAAAAAATTATTTAATAAAATATTTAATTACCATTTCCAAACGGACACCGGCGTGGGGTTTTTGGCCCGTAGTGTGAAGCATCGGCCCGTTCCCGTGCTCATCAACCGTGTTACGGGGGTTAGAGCAAGCCTGGGCGATTCTAATCGAATCAGGAAGGCGCCAATAACGGATGAGGCCATCCCACACGTCCGTGGTGAGCTCAGCGGGTTTGCCACGCTCATACCCCTTCACGATCCAGTCACCCTTCCAGTTGGAGACCGTGTCCAACAAGCGAACTTTCGCCTTCGCGTTAAACTTCTTCCTCACCCTCTCAGTGATCCCCAAAGCCCAATTATATTTTTGCTGTTGGAAAAAATAAATTAACAATTAGTTTTTTAGAAAGTATATATATAAATCATGAAAAAATTAAAATATATATAATTAATTAATAGAAACTTACAGCGTAAATTTTGAACCACGTCTTTCTGACGTAGTGAGGCGTCTTACTCCAGTTTGGATGTGCCATGGAGAAGTAACCCTTGATCGTGTCGGTTACGTCCGATGCAAGACATCCGTCAACCCCCCACCTGGAAAATACAAATTTAAAATATAAATTATTTTTAATGTTATAAAAGAAATTTAAACGAATTAAAAAAAATTAATGCAACATACCACAAAGTCTGCTCTGATTGATACAATCTTTTCAATCTATCTGTAATTGGTAGGTACCACATCCTTTGGTACGGTACCCTATTACGTCCCCGTCCTTGCGGCTTGAATCGTGGCTTCTTGCAGAATCGACATTCTTCTAGCTTCTCATCATCTCCCCAATAGATCATGCAGTTGTCGATGCAAACATCTATCATCTCCGAAGGCAACCCAAGACTATAAACCAGTTTCTGAATCTCATAATAAGAATCAGCAGACACATTGTCTTCCGGCAA
>NC_027754.1:3872493-3879694 GCF_000695525.1 Brassica oleracea var. oleracea | reverse complement strand
AAAAAAAACGTGTAACACCTATGAAGTTGGTGGATTCAAAAATTTCCTCGCTAAATACACGTAAACTATTACCTCGTAAATACCACGCAAAGTTTACGTCGTATTTACGAGGAAATAGTTTTTCCTCGTAAAATACTCGTAAAATTACATCCACTTTACGACGAAACAGTTTTGTCGTTACGTTACGAGGAAATAACGATGACTTTAGTTTTTCACGTAAATTCGTCGTAAACTTGACGCAAATTTACGAGGATTGTTTTTTCTCGTTAATTTTCCTCGCTAAGTTTGTGTTTTCTTGTAGTGCATGTTTTCTAGTTTCTTGTGTTTCCTTGATAAAAGCATATGAAGGTTTGAGAGATTGAGAATTACACGTTAGTTGTAGCAAAAAGAAAAGAAAAAAAAACAAAAAAGATAATTACACGTTAGCCCCATCCGAGAAGTTGAGACCTTCCAAACAATCCAAAAGTATCACTCAGAATCATAAAAGTCTCTAAACTCACTGAATCTCATTAAAAAATTTCCTATAGAAGCTTGAAAGTACAATAAGAAAAACAAAATTTTAATTACGTAATGGACGTGGTCAGTTTCGGAATCATAGAAGAAATCATTGTTCTCTTCTTCTGCATCGTCTGCTCCATCACCTTTGAAGTCACCTGCAGAAACATTGGCTGCTCTACTTAGCCATTGCTACGTTTGTTTTACAAATAAAAAACAGAGTATGTGCAAAAAGATTAATCTATCCCTACTCAAATTGTCTCTCAAGTCATTTCCGGAACTTTTATTGTTATCTTCTTGACGAAGGCTCCATTCTGATTTCAAGCCAGAATTTTTCCTGTGAGAATACTTCTCCCAACACAGAAATAATAAAGTTAAGACCTTCAAGGCCACTTTGGCACACCAGATACCACTCTTCTTCATAAAAAAGCAATTAAGCAATCCACTTTTTGTGTTGATTAGTTAACAAAAAGAAACTATATCATCAAAACTATTCAATATTCTTACTTTTTAGGTGAATCTATTAAGAAAATATTTTGTCATTAAGCACACTCAAATACCTAAAGATTAATTAGCATATTGATCGCAAGTCATTATCTGAGAGACAAACCTTATCACAGCCTGGAACCAGTTCATGTAGCAGCTTTATCCGTGTATTAATCTTCTCCCTTCTTGCCTATAATCGAACATTAGTAATGAATTAGAAATTAATCCACTGATTAAGATAAAAAAGGAAACGTTGAGCAAATATGTGAGATGCTATGTTACTCGTTCTGCTAAGCTATGGCTATCTGTTGCTTCACCACGGCGAGCTCTAACATGAACATATGAAAGCTTCTCGTTCTCTTCCAAGCTTTAGTTCTTCTTCTTCGTTGAGAAGTTAGCCTATAAATAATGTTAGGATATGTGTCAAGGATTCATCAATCACTGGCATCAAATGTCAACAAAACATAACTTGTGTCTCACCTTCTTGTCGAGTTATTTTCTCTTGCGAGACCGATTGTTCTTGCTAGTCAATGTTCCGTAACGGTGAAGCGGCGGTGGAGATATCTAAAACGATTCCGTAAATCAGTGAAATGGAGAAGATACACTGCTTGTGTAGGTGGAGGCTCAAGCAACGACGTGAAACCACCGGCGTTCTTGGGAGTTAGCATCGTTAGTTTCCAAAACTGCCGCCGCCGAGATGAAGCAATTGAAGACCTGTTGCATCCTGGAACGGCCTAACACCGCCGTTTCTAGCTCCGAATGCTGCGGTCAGATACATAAACTGTTACAACTCTGAACAACCACATGGGAACTTAGAATCTCACAGAAACCCTCGAAGGAGAGAGAGAAAACCATATTTTGAGATAATGGTATCTAAGAAGATTCACACACATTGTAGTTCGTGGCTCAGTAGTTAAGAACGTGTTTTAATGCGTTGGATCTGGAAATTGTCTCATTTCAATGGATGGAACGAAGGTGAAAAGACATGATCGAAACTCCAACAAACGGAATCATCATGCCGACCTCTGCATCTCAGACTCTCTAATTGCGGAAGATTGTGATGAACCCTAAATTAGTGATAAGGGGCTGGGTCCTTGTTGACATTATCAAGCACTGCCAACACACAACGAAGCCCACGTATCTCATGGAATGGAGTTAATGAAACGCATCGTTGAAGATGGTGGGACAGGTGTCGCACACAGAGGAGACTATTTGATGACGTGTCTTAACCAGGAGAGAGACCATGTGTACTTTATATTAATAGATTCTAATTTTAATTACACTAACAAAAAAACCAGGTTTGAAATTAAGGTAAACCAAATTTAATTCAACATTAATTTCGAATCTAGTTTACACAAACCCAGATTTCCGTCAACAAATCTGCTACGACATAAATTAAGTCTGCCACCACATAAATAAAAAAGTCTGCCAACAATTTTAAGTCGGATATGTAACTTTTCCATAAAAAAAATAAGTCGAACAAAAGAAAATAAGTCTGTACATAAAATATAAGTCGACTACAAAAATCTATCATTTATAACAAATCTGTTACTTCATTCGCAAGACATATCCCTAAATTTCGTTTTCAATTTAAATCGGACAATTAACTCTGCCGTGGAAAAAAATCTGACATTTTTTTTGACGTCAAAAAGCTTATATTACTCAAATTTGAGGTGGTCTGGGTAACCAAACCGGAATAGAACAACCAACAAAATGTAACTCCCTATGGAAAGATCTAGCAGTCTTAGCCAAAAAAATCAGCAATCTGATCGTGCGTCCGTGGAACGTGAGTGATGTTGAATTCCGGGAAGCATATCTGTAGCGTCTCTATCCTCTCCAATTCCGTCGAAAAGCTTGGCCACGCCTGAGGGTCCTTTACCATTGCAATTAGTTCCTTACAGTCTGTCCCAAAGCTCTGGCAAGTCGAATGTTGTAGCATATTCTCCATCGCCCACCGCAGTGCTTCTACTTCCGAGTGCAAGGCTGATTCGCGTCGGGGGAAGTTTCTTGTCCCCATAAGTTGAGTGTTCCCAGAACTATCCATCCATGCCCATCCGCTTCCACTAAAGTTAGCAGAAGATGTCCAAGATCCATCTAACAAGCAAATGTTTCCCAAGCTTACGACTTGGGGTTCCTCATTTATATTATCTTGTGTCACTGCTTGTGCCACTTCATTAGCATCAAACCATGCTTGGCATTCACTCTCTACATGTCTAACTAGTTCCAAAGGACCTCTATCTATTCCCCTGAAGAGTTTTTCATTCCTAGCCTTCCAAATGTACCATATCATCAAGGGATAAGGATCCCTATCTTGCTCTGGCCCAATGATAGCATTCTTCCTCCAGAATAGATAATCCATATTTGTGTAGACGCTAGAAACCGGCAAAATATTTGGGCATGCCGGAGTTGATGATAAAGACCACACTTGAAGAGCTGGTGGGCATTCAAAAATTGCATGTGTGACGGTCTCCTCCACTTCTCCACATCTTGGGCAATAATTGTCACACCTCATATTACGTCTAACTAAATCTGACATTTATAAGAAAGTCCGTTACCACTTTAATGATAGATTTCTTTTTATAATCATACTTATTAGTCGATAGATTTATTTTTTGAAAATAAATACGCCGAAGAGCACTTTGGTAAAGATTTTTTTCTGTTATAACTGTGGACAAGGGCAATTTTGACCAGAAAATATTCTAAATTTTCTTAAAAGATACGAGTCGTTCTAGTAATAACACAATTAATTTGTGTCATTTTAGTAAATTTTTCTAAATATATTGATATGCATAAAAATAACGGAAATTTTATATTCAGGTGCATGAGAAAATGTGTATTCACCAATAAGAAAATCATGGCTAATATTAAAATTACAAGATCATTTTTTGAATCTCAATTTAAATCTCTTCTGCTAAAAACTTTTAACTGACATTACATACCTTTTTTTTTTTTTTTTTACATTACATACCTTATATAAAAAACATTGGTTGAACAAGCTTAACATTCATTAAAAATTACTATATCATTATGAGAATGGTAGTCTTTATCTTAAATCAATTTAGAAGATTTATCAGAGACATGTAGTATTATAGTGGAGTAACGATAAAATTTATGATTTGATGTAACTTGCACTAAAAACTATGTGATAATTTTTTTTTTTTTATCAAACTACTTGTATTTCAAATAAAGCCTTACACTCCATTCCTGGAGGAGAGGTTCAGCTTGACGAGGGGTAGAAGAGTAGAGGTTCAGTTTGGTATTTGCATTTCAAATACCAGTATCTGTTCCGTGTAATGGAGGCTGTCGAGGGGTAGTGGAGTAACGATGAGACATGCGTGAATGCGTCGGAGGCTTCGGATCTTTGTTTTAGGTTTTCAATTGAGTTCGTAGATCCATCAGACTTTCATAAAATTCTCGATGGTCGGTTTGGATCGGCCACCCATACTTTTTTTAAGGGCCTGCAGATTTTTACACAACCGAATCATCACACAGTCATGGATTTGGCATGTAATAGAAGAATAATTATTTGTTTCTCGATGATGATACACGTGTAAAAGTCACTGTTTTTTGGTCATTACATACCAGAGATCTATTTAGTGGTGGCTCGTTTTAAGGGTGGAGCCATCCCAGCATCATTGTTCGGGCTGTGGTCCTTTAGTGATGAATTAAACTCTTTTGCTTCTCTTTTGTAGGTAACGGCGTCGTAAGGAAGACATGACATCAGATATAGGAGAGACATGACATCCATACATTTAAGTAGTTAGTTTCAACATCCCTCGCCGTTTGATTCGTCTTACTAGAAGTAGAAGTTAAATTGTGTCTTGGTTTTCAAAAACGAGTCATGGGAGGAGTATTAAGGTTTGGTTGGTCATACAAGCTGGAGTTTCCTTCGTGTGGGCATGTCATTTGTTGTGCCAATCCAGGAAAATCTTTGGACAACATGTCAGTGGTGTTCGGTATAACAGTTTTCTTATCTGTGCAGATCCTTACTAATATTATCAAGCTTGTCTCCATATGCCAGGTGGTTTTGTGTTTTGGTTTCTAAAAGTGCAGATTTCAACAAACTGATTTCCAGACGAAAGAGAAGACTAATCTTTGTCGGATTAAGACATGTGTCAGACGACAAGTTTCCTTCACGATCAAGCTGCGCTCGTCTCAAGCCGCTAGAGTGGAAAAAAGCAGAGCAACAGTGTGAAGCAAAATTAATTTTGGACAAGACATTCACCAATGTATCTCACGAATACCAATCTAGAATAGGATAAGTAAGAAGATTGTTGTCCAATATGTTTATCATTGTCTTATCTTTAGTTTTTTAATTTGCAGGTAAATTATCATTTAAAAATAAAGAAAAATCTAGTGTTTAAAAAACTATTTTTAGTATAATAGATATTTTTGGTTATTTTTGGTCATTTCGATTTTAAAAATAATTAAATCCAAACAAAATTGATTTTTAAAGGATAATTTTTTTTCTACCAACGTTGAATTGACCTAGTGGTAAATGAGTTGCGGCTGTAACTGTTGAATAATGCATTGAATCTGTTGGGCCTTAGTCTTTTGAGGCCCACCAGTGCTAGGATTTTCCGGGACACAACTATATATATTTTGTGCCTCCTCTAAACCTAGTTAGCAGCCGTAGAGAAACTAGATCTGATCTTCTTGTAGACAGATCTCTGTAATTCCTCCATCAATAAAATCTCTCTTTTCCCGTGGATGTAGCCGTTAGGGGTGAACCACGTTAAATCTCTGTGTCTTTTTTTATTGTTTATTCATCTGTTAAACTCTATCTTCTCACATCCGTCACAACAAACTGGTATCAGAGCTTCGGGTTGAATCTGGTGAGAAGATGTCTGGGATGAATATGAAGATCGACAAGTTTACTGGAAGGAACAGTTTCAGTCTCTGACAAATCAAGATGAAGGCGTTGCTGAAGCAACAAGGTCTTTGGGCACCGTTGTCAGGGAAGAAGGTTGAACCTGAAGAGAAGGCGTATTCAACAATTTTGTTGTGTCTGGAAGATGAGATCATCATCGAAGTTTCCGGTGTTGATGCTGCAGCTGATTTGTGGTCAAAGTTAGAGAGTCTATACATGACGAAGTCTCTAACTAAGAAGCTACTTTGGAAACAACGTCTTTTCGCTCTGAGGATGCAAGAAGGAACACAACTCCAAGTTCATCTTTACAGTCTAAATTCCATCTTGTTGGAACTGAGGAATATTGATGTTAAGGTGGAAGATGAGGATGCGACACTGATTTTGTTGGTATCACTACCAAACTCCTATGAGAACTTTGTTCAGTCATTCATAGGGAGTAAGGATACAATGAGTTTGGAGGAAGTCAGGTCAGCACTTCATAGCAGGGAGTTGCGACACAAGGCATCTGGTTCTGGTACAGACGACCAAGCTTCTGGGTTGTTTGTAGGTGGTGGAAAGAACTTTGGAAAAGGCAAGAAGTCGAAAGACAAAAGGTCATTTTCAAAGGGTCCTAAACCAACTGATATTTGCAATTACTGCAAAGAGAAAGGACATTAGAAATCTGATTGTCCTAAGAATAAGAAGCAGACTGGTTCCGCTGCGGTAGCCGAGAATGAGGCTAAATCTGATGAAGATATTGAGCTGGTTGCTCATGGAAAAACACATCCTAGAGATGTGTGGGTCCTGGACACAGGCGCATCTTATCATATGTGTCCAAGGAGAGAATGGTTCTCAGAGTATGAGGCAGTGACTGATGGCAAGATCAAGATGGCGAAGGACTTTGCTTGCGATATTGAAGGAATCAGTTCTATTAAGCTCAGGACACATGATGATAGAGTCTGCACGTTGACTGAAGTTAGACATGTTCCATCTATGTCCAAGAACTTGATCTCAGTTAGTCTTTTGGATAGCAGAGGTTTCAAGTATTCAGGTGGAGATGGAGTTCTGAGTGTCTACAGAGGTTCATATGTGATTCTCAGAGGTTTCATTCATGGTACTTTGTATTTGCTGGAAGGTTCTACGGTTTCAAGTTCAGCAAATGTTGCATCTCTAGAGGTTCGCAAGGAAGATATGGACAAGTTGTGGCATATGAGGGGACATATGGGCGAGCGTGGGATGCAGATTCTGTTGAAGCAGGATCTTCTTTGTGGACATAAGACCAAGAGCCTTGAGTTCTGTGAGCACTGTGTGTTTGGGAAGCTGCACAGAAAGAAGTTTCCTAAGGTTGTTCATAAAACAAAAGGCACGCTG
>NC_027754.1:3871188-3871689 GCF_000695525.1 Brassica oleracea var. oleracea | reverse complement strand
GGAGGAGATCTATATGACTCTGCCTGAGGGTTTTCTATTTCCTGGTAAAGAAGATCATGTGTGTAAGTTGAGGAAGTCGCTGTATGGACTTAAGCAGTCTCCTAGACAGTGGTAGAAGAGGTTTGACAGCTATATGGTCAAGTTGGGCTACGACAGGAGTCCTTATGACTGTTGTGTCTACATGAGCAATGTGGAGGATGACTCGTACATCTACCTGGTGATGTATTTAGACAACATGCTGATAGCTGCCAAGAAGAAGTGTTATGTTCAGAAGCTGAAAGAACTACTGAGTTCTGAGTTTGAGATGAAAGATTTGGGTGCTGCGAGGAAGATTCTAGGAATGGAGATCTTCAGGGATAGGACGAAGAAGAAGTTGTTCTTGTCACAAAAGGCCTACATTAAAAAGGTCTTGACAATATTCGGGATGCTTAATGTTAAGCCTATCGATACTCCATGTGCTGCAAATTTTCATCCTACCATGAGTGATGAAATGTCTGAAGG
>NC_027754.1:3865836-3870365 GCF_000695525.1 Brassica oleracea var. oleracea | reverse complement strand
TTGTGTTTCGTGATAGCTTAGGTGCTATCTGCTTAGCCAAGGATCAGGTTCATCATGAGTGAACCAAGCATATCGATGTAAGATACCATTTTCTGAGAGATGAGAAGAAGATTGAAGTGAAGAAGGTAGGAACAGCTGATAATCCTGCGGATATGTTCACTAAGCCGGTTCCTCATAGAAAGTTCAAGCATTGTCTTGATTTGCTAAACATCTCAAGCTGTTAAATCTGGCCCTGATGGGCGTTTGGCCCTTAGGGGCATCTGGCTCGAAGAGAGCATCTGGCCCAAGTGAGGGCATCTGGCTCTAAGGAGCATCTGGTCCGACGGGAAATCTGACATCTGAGTTCGACGGAACATCTGAGTTCGACGGAACATCTGAGCAAAGAGAGAGTCTGGTAAATCTGTATTCTGAGCACGAAGAAGTGCATTATGGTACATCTGATTATGGAGGATTTAAGTCAAGGTGGAGATTTGTTGAATAATGTCTTGAATCTGTTCCGTAGTCTTTTGAGGCCCACTAGTGCTAGGGTTTTCCGGGACACAACTATATATATTTTGTGTCTCCTCTAAACCTAGTTAGCAGCCGTAGAGAAACTAGATCTGATCTTCTTGTAGACAGATCTCTGTAATTCCTCCATCAACAAAATCTCTCTTTGCCCGTGGACGTAGCCGTTAGGGGTGAACCACGTTAAATCTCTGTGTCTTTCTTTATTGTTTATCCATTTGTTAATCTCTATCTTCTCACATCCGTCACAACAGTAACTACCACCACCTAGGTTCAATTCACGTTGAGAGGGACTATTTACAATGTTTGGATTCCTGGGAAAGAGGTGAAACGACCTTTTTAACCAACGTTGAGTTAGCTTAGTGGTAAAGAGGTTGCGGCTGTAACTACCGCCACCTAAATTCAATTCACGTTGGAACGAACTATTTACAATGCTTGGGTTCCCGGCAAAAAGGTGAAACCAACTTTTTTTGGTTTTTAAAACTAATACTTATGCCAGACCAAACAAAAGGATACTCAAACTGAAACTAAGTAAAAATTTATCGATATATCAAATTGATCCTGAGAAAAAAAGTATATCTGAGTTATCTAACCCTCAAACCCTACACCGCCACCCCCCACCCCCCCAGATGTCCTGATCGAACGAGTTACATATCTTATTGCCAGCGATGCCCAAAAGCGACAGAGGGTTGAGAAACGGTTCTTAAAAATCTTTTAGAAGATCTTCAGAGAGAAATGCAGCTGATCCTTATACTTAAGGTAAACTCTTGAAGTAATACCAAGTTGCGTATCTAAAATAATACTTTTGATATATCTTTCAAAAAAACAAGTCAAGTTGTCTGAAACGAAGCGTACTCGTTTTGTTTACTTGTTGGTTGTTACTAGAGACGTCCGTTCTTTTTCTTTACTAACATATGAGAAATGTATAACACCACAAAAACAAAGAATGAGCTATATTGACTAGTAACTACTTCACCATAGTTTCAAAAAAAAAAAAAAAACTACTTCACCACTAAGCAAAGCCTGTTTTAAAGGGGCAAAATAGCTTTATTTTACTTCTATTCAAGAAGATCTTGTAAAGGGTTACATGTCATGTGCTTATGTTAAAAGTGATTGGATAGCTTTATTTTACTTATGCAAAATAGCTTTATTTTACTTCTGTTCAAGAAGATCTTGTAAAGGGACTGTATTATTAACTTATTACGATGTATTTAACATTTGGGGAATTGGAATCTGTATACATGAGAAAAGGAAAAATTAACTTCATACTCATAACATCACTTTGGCTACGATATGTTATATATTGTTGTGTAAAGTGTCAAAAATAGCATTTTCTGGACACGTAGACATCAACGAATGTCATTATCCTGTAAATTGAAAAATTGTTTCTACTTTACAAACTCTTGCATACAGAGAAGAAGGGAGATTTGAAGAGGGTGTGTGGGTTCGGTCGTGCGGCATAAGTAGGATATTGAGAGTTAGGGTTTCAGTGGTTTTTTCAATTTTACGGCGGCACAATTGAGTTTCCAAAGCCAACAAATCAAAGTAAATTTGATTTGATTTCATAGCATCTGGGGATATAGTCTAAGTTTCAAACCTGATCTCGTCTTGTATATGTGGGTGATTATATATGTCAGGTGTCTGGTTTGTTGGGTTGGAGATAGTGAAAACGGACGATGGATTGAATAGGAGAAGATGAACAATAATGTTGTGCAATGTACTCTATTCTATTTTATAATTACAGTATAGTATGTTACAATTCTTCTCCTCCTCTTTGGCAAAGTGTATCTCCTTCGCCTTACGATTCTTCTCCTTCACTACTCCATCAGCTCTGTTGTCTTATCCTTCAACATTGTCGCTAATATATAGCTTTCACCAGTGGTAATGTGTATTTGCGTTTTGAAATTTCATGCTTTATAAAGGGTATTATTTTGCTATTGTGTTGAATGAATGCTCTAAGTTAATGGAGATTCACATACATGTTTGTATTGACAGTTTATATAGCTTTCATAAAATATTTGAATAAACATTACATTATAGTATACTAATCTATTCATCAAAATAGTATAGTTTCCTCCTATGTCGCTTTCATTCTTACACTCCCTCCTACTCTTTCTCTCCTCCCCTCCCTTCCCCGGTCTCTCTCTGTCTCTCTCTCCATTCCTCCTTCCTCCTTCCTCCTCCTCTCCTCCTGCTCCTCACCTCTCCATTTTCCTCCTTTTCCCATTCATCAATATAGTAACTATCATCAATTGCCATACTATTCTAAATGAAATATAGTATATTTTAGACTTTCAAGGTTAGGGTTTAGGTAGCTCCGTTACGGGCGATGGTCTGGTTTTACAATTTGGGTTAAAGGTTTACGGTTTGGGTTTAGGGTTTAGAGTTTGGGTTTAGGTGGTTTTGGGTTTAGGGTTTGGGTTTAGGGTCTACGGTTTGGGTTTAGGGTTTATACCTTCAAGGTTAGGGTTTAGGTAGCTCCGTTATGGGCGATGGTTTGGTTTTACAATTTGGGTTTAGGGTTTGGGTAAAAGGTTTACGGTGTGAGTTTAGGGTTTAGAATTTGGGTTTAGGGGGGGGTTAGGGTTTGGGTAGCTCTGTTTGGGTCTATGGTTTGGGTTAAGAATTTGTGTTTAGGGTTTGGGTTTATGGTTTAGAGTTTTGGTTTAGGGTTTAGGTAGCTCTGTTATGGTTTACGGTTTGGATTATACGATTTGGGTTTAGGGTATATGTTTTGGGTTTAGGGTTTAAGGGTCTACCGTTTGGGTTTAGAGTTTAGAGTTTGAGTTTAGGGTTTAGTGTTTAGAGTTTGGGTTTAGGTAGCGGGTTTAGGGTTTATTTGGTTGTGTTTCATTATGTTGGTAATCAACATCAATTGCCGTACTCTTCTAAATGAAATATAGTATAGTACGAGGGAAATTATTCGTGTTGTTGTAAAAGAATGTGGAATTGTCTATGTATTATTAATGAACAATAGAGGTTCCTTATATAAGGATTACAAAGTATAGGAAAAAGGAAATTATCCAAAACCTAATACAACATGAAATAGGAAAAGATCTAAAACAGATAAATGGAAAACGTCCTAAGACTAAAGTCGGCCAAGAGCCAATTCTCTCTCCTCGGACGACCGCCTCTCTCTCTCCTCCTTTGGCCATGGTTTGGGCCTTGTCTTGGTCATTGGTTATGGGCCATCCACATAATGATTTATAACAAACCTTTAATATTACAATGATGAGTAGTGAGTATATGAACCAACCGGAAGCAGTTTATTTTTTATTGTTTCTTTTCATACGTTTGTTTTCAAAGAGATTGTTACTTCACATTGATCATCAGTTGGTTGATTGTTACAATCTAATTTATTAAATATTGTTACTTCACAGAGATTGTTACAATATTAAATATCACAAAGCTATTATAGTTTATTTTTAAAAATTGTTCATACTCCATACTACATATTAATCACTCTCAAAAAAATGTAATTTATTTAACCTAATTGATAGGCAAGATGTGTTTCATTCTATCTCCCTTAAGGTATCCATCTTTGAGCTGAGCTATACAGGCTGCATTGTCCTCATAGATGATCGTTGGTTCTTCCTTTTCTTTTCCCACGGCCAGGCCACTTTCTTTTAAGATATGGCCGGTCATGTTCCTTAACCACACAAGCTCTCGGCTTGCTTCATACATGGCTATGATCTCGGCATGATTAGATGATGTTGCCACTAAGGTTTGTTTTGTGGACCGCCAACTTACTGCAGCCCCACTGTGTATAAACACATACGGTTTGTTTCGTGGACAGCCAACTTACTGCAGTCCCACTGTGTATAAACACATAACCTGTCTGAGATCTAGCATTATGTAGGTCAGATAAGTACCCAGCATCTGCATACCCGGCCAAGCTATCTCCTGGTCGGCTCATATAGAACAAACCGAGATCGGTTGTTCCTTGCAGATATCTGAACAAATGTTTTATTCTATTCCAGTGCCTAAGTGTTGGACATGAACTGAATCTAGACAGTAAACTCACG
>NC_027754.1:3863123-3865405 GCF_000695525.1 Brassica oleracea var. oleracea | reverse complement strand
ATCCAACACCTCTCTTGGACTTCCGTGGCTGTTTATCTTTGGAACCAATAGGTCTACCACGTTTGAGACGTTGTTTAGACTCTGTAGCCACTTGACTTTGTCCCTTCTGGACATCTATTCGTATTTGTGCATTACAAGCCGGGATATACGATTTTGTCACTCGATTTGGGTCAGCAAATGAATCTGGCAACTGATTAGATAGCTTTTGAAGATGTATAATCTTTTGGACTTCCATATCACATTCTTTAGTCCGAGGATCTTGCCAAGATATTGATGGTCGAGACCATTCGATTTCTTTGTTCAACCGGCCGTTATCTCCCCCTAAGGTCGGATATGTGGACTCATCAAACTGTGAGTCTGCGTATCTGGCCTTAAACAAATCACCGGTTGTTGGCTCAAGATACTTTATAATGCTTGGGGAGTCATATCCTACGTATATTCTCATCCTCCTTTGTGGTCCCATTTTAGTTCTCTGTGGTGGAGCAATTGAAACGTAGACGGCACATCCAAATGTTTTGATGTGGGACACATTTGGCTCATGACCCGTGAGTAACTGGGATGGCGAATATCTATGCTCACTAGATGGCCTGATGCGAATCAGTTCTGCCGCATGTAATACGGCATGTCCCCACGCTGATACCGGGAGCTAAGACCGCATGAGCAATGGTCTGGGTATCAGCTGGATACGTTTAATGAATGATTCGGCCAAGCCGTTCTGCGTTTGTACATGTGCCACGGAGTGTTATACACTTACCCCCATGGACATACAATAGTCATTAAACGTCTGGGACGTGGGACGTAAACTCACCAGCATTGTCTAGACGTATAGTCTTTAAAGGAAAGTCTGGAAAGTGTGCTCTCAGTCTTATTATCTGAGCAAGCAGGCGTGCAAATGCCAAGTTCCGTGTGGACAGTAAGCAGACACGCGACCATCTGGTCGATGCATCAATTAGGACCATGAAATACCGAAACGTCCCACTAGGTGGGTGTATTGGTCCACATATGTCTCCCTGAATCCTTTCCAGAAAATTTATGATCTCTTTATTAACTTTGGCTGGTGATGGCCTGGTTATGAGTTTTCCTTGTGCACATGCTGCACATGTGAGATTGTATGGGACAACTCCTTTGAACGTGTGCCCTTGTGAATTTATCATCAACTTTCGCATCATATTGGTACCGGGATGGCCAAGCCGGTTATGCCATAAAGTGAAATTGTTGCAGACATTAGCCTCGATCATACTGACCTTTGCATAGTATATGCCAGTAGACATTGCAGGTAAGGTTTCTAGGATCCTTTTATAGCCTTTGGTGATCGAAATTATGTTAAGGAATTCTTTATTTCCTTCTTCCCATGTTTCAAGATGGAAACCGTTCAATCTTATATCCTTGAAACTCAATAGGCTCCTTTTAGAGCTGGGGGAATACAACGCATTTTTGATATCTAAATGAGTGCCCTTAGGCATCAATACGTATGCCTGGCCGTGACCTTCAATCAGGCCGGCTACACCTGCAATGGTGTGTACGTTTGCACTTTGCATTGTGAGATTTAAGAAATATCTTTTGTCTCTAAGCATTGTATGACTTGTGCCACTATCCACCACGAGTATGCTCATCTAATCATTCATTTCTATAAATAAGATTTCATTTCTCAGAGACTTCAAAACTTTCATTTATTAAAGTTGCAGAACACCGAAATTAAAAACACCAAATCAATCATAAAACAATCATAAAGCAATAAAACAAGTCGTATCGAAAAATTTAGTCTTTGAGACAATCAGAAGTCTCAAAATCCATCAGGTCGTCATTTGCAACATCGGATTCTTTATCAGCCTCATATCCGGAATCATGAACCATATGAGCCTCCGGGTTCTTGTCTTTAATACTTTCTTGGTAGAGCTCACATAAGTGCTTAGGAGTTCAACAATTCTTGGCCCAATGGTTGATCATCCCACATCTGTGACAAACGGATTTGGTCGAGTAAGACGGTTTGGATATACCGCCTCGACCTCGTCCATAACCGCCTCGGCCACGGCCGGGATTGGAACCACAACCACGGTTATTGTGGTTTCCTTTCCGGCCGGCCAAGTATCTATCTCGGCCGTTCGAGTAATTGTCACGGTTCCTGTATCCACCACGGCCTTTGCCGTGTGATCTCTTATCATTCTGGATGTAATTGCACTCGTTGGAATTTTTCTTTTCAACTTCATTGGCCTCTGGTAATGGAGCTGTTCCGACAGTCTAGCTTCACTGTTCTTCATCAGGAGCTCATTGTTTGCCTCGGC
>NC_027754.1:3850699-3862791 GCF_000695525.1 Brassica oleracea var. oleracea | reverse complement strand
GATGGCGTATAATACTTATAGCCCTGTACCAATTCTTATCGGTCTCATTGTTGCCCTTGATGATTGTATCACCAAGTCCTTTTGACCTTAAGCTGATCTTTGTATCTAGCGCCCACTGCAAGTAGTTATCTCCGGAGAGATTAAGGGCTGCGTAGTCTCTATTTGAGATTTTCGACATCTGAATCACATCATCATTTCAATTTAGGTTCACAATGTGATCATGTGGCCGCATGGTATAACAAGCTCGGCCACAAACTTGTCTTACGCATGTATGAGAAAACAATCAATCTAATCGACCATGGTGCGAACAAACAAGCCGCACGGCTATGTAGACAAGCAATAGGATCGGACATGTAAATCTATTTGACCATGATGCGAACAATCCTAATATATGATTCTACATGTACCAGAGAGATTAAGGCCACACGGCCATATGAATTTCAATGCAATCAGATTCAAATTCATATGTTTCTACATGCTGGTCGATTTCATTAAACAATACGAATACAATTCAATTCAGATTTATATGTTATGCAAACAACCTTAGCAATTTAATTTATGAATTTAGGGCTTCAACTTTAAAACTAAGGCTGCCGGTTTTAATTAAAGGTTTCAAGGCCTTTAGGATTCAAGTTCTAGATCAGATTACTTCAATCAATCTAACAATCCTAAAACCTCAAATCAACAAACAATTCAATCAATTAAAATCGAATTCAGTCCTTTAGGGTTTAGGGTTTCGATTCCTAAATTAGGGTTTCTCAAAATCAAATCAGGGTTTAGATCAAAGTTTCCATAATAATAGATTAGGGTTTTGATTAATCTAGGTTCTCAGATCAAGTTATATCTTTGTTTGTAGGGGTTTAGAATTGGACCACCTTTAGAGAGAGAGAGAATCGATCGGATGCAATCGGGTCGCGAAACGGGACGATCGCGGGCTAGAGGCGTCTCGGCTGCGAGCTGCGCAGAGATCGGGTCGTCTCGGGTGCGATCGCGTCTTCGGGTTTTGATCGTGAGCTGGACGGTTCTTCTGAGCTGAGAACGTGAGCTGAGAACGTCTAGGGTTCAAGAGGGATCAACTGAGTTGTTGGATGAACGAAGAACGTGATTAGGGTTTCAGGTGTGGTCGCCGGTTTTGGCTTTTAGGGTTGAGAGGTTTCGATTTTGTCTCAGGGATCTAGAGACTATCGTGCTGATAACGTGTTGTAAAAGAATGGGGAATTGTCTGTGTATTATTAATGAACAATAGAGGTTCCTTATATAAGGATTACAAAGTATAGAAAAAATAAAATTATCCAAAACCTAATACAATATGAAATAGGAAAAGATCTAAAACAGATAAATGGAAAACGTCCTAAGACTAAAGTCGGCCAAGAGCCGATTCTCTCTCCTCGGACGACCGCCTCTCTCTCTCCTCCTTTGGCCACGGTTTGGGCCTTGTCTTGGTCATTGGTTATGGACCATCCACATAATGATTTATAACACGTGTGACTATTGTAACTATTATATTATACTGTTTTTTTATTGTCAAAGTGTAGTATAATACAATATTTCTTCTTCTTTTTTGTTTTTTATTCTTCATCATCATCTTTACTCTTTTCTTCTCTCAGCATCTTCTTTCAGAGTACTATACATCTTCACAACTGTTATACCCTATGTGTAATGCTTTTTGGGATAACAACATTTGCAATATGGGAAAAGATAAGTATAATTGTCTTTTGAGACTATATTACATTTTATATAGTATAGTATAGCACGTGCATTGGAATCATTTGGACGCACACGTGCTTTGGAAGCTATTACGGGTAATTTTAGGTGAACTTGTCACATCGATAGGTTTTTACTGTAGAATGATTATATTCTTCATTTTAGTGCTCTTTATGAATATTCAGCAAATTGTCTCTTAACATTTTACCAAAATAAAAAAAAAGATCTTGTAAAGGGTTACATGTCATGTGCTTATGTTAAAAGTGATTTGATTCTCTGCCTCTTTAAAAATTAAAAAATAAATAAAAATCTCACATGGTTGTCGTCAAAAGATTTCGTTACGGTAGCAGACGAAACTGGTTCTGTTACGTTGATCTAAGAAGATCGACTTTTAATAAACACACTAGATTTTGATCCGCGCAGGTTATATCAATATTTTTTATAGTTTTTAGTAGTGTATGTTTTTAACATTTATCAGTATTAAATATTAATTTAATATAACATTTATATACAAAATTTGTTGTTGCTTACATAGAGGAATTTCATTTATTATATCAAACCGTCAATTGGATTAGTTGTTTATATATATTTATCTTATGTAATTCACATTGGCATATAATTATATAAAAATATGCATGAATTAACAAATGTAAACAACCATTTTTATTTAATATAATTTTCTAAAACTGACTATTTACATAGAATTGTAAATTTTAGTTATTATTAATAAATAATGAAGAATAGACTATAATACCATAAAGAATAATCTGATGATCAATTATCTTCATTTGGTAAAATAGAGAAAATATCTGCAAGTAAGACTTTTCGTATAATATATGGATTTATATATGAGAAAATGACTAGGATAGCACTAAAAAAGTTTTTGTCACAAATATAGCTTCTAAGAGTAAAAATGACCAAAATAGCACTTTAATGTTTTATCAAAAGAGATAAATATACACTTATACCCCAAAGGTAAATTAATTTAGATATTAGGGTTTAGAGTTAAGGGGTGGGGTTTATGATTTAGGGTTTAGGGTTTAGGGTTTACGGTTTAGAGTTTAGGGTTTAGGGTTTAGAGTTTAGGGGTGGGGTTTAGGGTTTAGAGTTAAGGGGTGGGTTTTAGGGTTTAGGGTTTAGGGTTTAGAGTTTAGGGTTTAGGTTTTAGGTTTTAGGGTTTAGAGTTGGGGAGTGGGGTTTTGGGATAAAATTTCAAATTTTGAAAAATAAAAAAAAAATTAAATTTTTCAAAACATAAAATGCTATTTTGGTCATTTTAGTTTTTGAGGGCTATTTTTGTGACATAAACTTAGAAATGTGCTATTTTGGAGATTTGCCCTTTATATAATGAGAAGCCTTATATAATATCAGGAAATAAAATGACTCACAAAGTTGTTTTCTTTTTTTTTTGGGTCAAAACTCACAAAGTTATTTTCATTTCCTATTTACAGAATATACAAAGTGTATGTACGTATAAGATATAGAAAGTACATAATATACAAACTGTATGTATAAGGTTTAGAAAGGTGCCTAAGTTATTTTCATTTCCTATCATCGATTCTATTATTAATTAATGTATGTCATAGTGTGTTTGTAAAAAATGTTTCTATTAATAATGGAATATTCTGATTTCTTATATATATTACATTTTCTTATGGTAATTAAAAGATTACAATCTTTTAAGTTTAAGTATAGCTAAATTTTAGGAATCCGATAGTAATACATTAACAATATCATAAATATTAGGAACAATTTTAGGAAGTAAAGAATATTGTTAGTGAACTAATCGTAAAAGAAATAAACCAAGTTGTGGTAGCCTAGTGGTAATTTTTTTGGGTTTGGTGTGCATCCACATCAGTCATGGGTTCGATTCTCTTTGGGAACTAAATTATCACCACTTTGCCCGTTTAAGTTTGGGCTTCTGCCCAAGTGGTTTACATGGTGGGCCGTAACAGATGATCGGTTCATCCCCTAGCATTAGTTGGAAGGTATTCCATACTCGGATCAGGTAGTGTGATACGCTTTCGGACTAGTCCATTCTGTAGAACTAAGTGTGTTCCTTCCGGAACCGACCGGATCAGCCGATAAAGTTTATAAAAAAAAAAGAAATAGACCATTATAAAAAAAAAAGAAAAAAAAGAAATAGACCATTTTTGAATATCTCCTATACTAATGACATCTACGTGGTTTATATTGTGCCATTTGAAATCCTAATTACTTTAACATAATAAAATTTATTGGTTATTTTGAATAGAAATATTCATAGTTTTCTATTACTATATTTATATAATTAAGTACATATGATTTATGGTTTGTAAAGAACTCTGACTATTATTTTCTACTTGATCCAAATATCGAACAGATAAAAATGTTAAAATAGGACAAACGAAAGGATGAATCCACATATTCACGATTCCTCAGGTAAAAACAATTTTATTATTCATCAAAATCATTAAGTTATTTGCTTCTATCAAGTTCAAATCAACAGAGAGACTTTTCCTTTCGGCCAACAATAAATAAACAATCTTAAAACAACGGTATTTAAGGTAGTTTAATTAGGATAGTCTTTTTTTTTTTAACTCCTGCGTAACATTAATATAGAAAATGTGTGAACAAAGAACCACCAAGAACAAGAGAAAGACAAAACAGAACCAAAAAACAAAACGGACTATCCTCATAACAGGTACCGAGCATGGAGCTCCACCCTCACGACAAACCAAAACTCCAATTCTTTATGAACCGATAGACCATCTGCAGTCAACCAAGCCTTTGTTTGTCAGCTTCAAAAAGATCCTTCAACCATTGTGGGTTACCCATCGCAATATAAGACTGGTACCTCTTCTCCTTCGTCACACTTTGTGCAATAGCTTGTGTACATCTGTTTGCTTTCGCGCTAACGACCGAGAAATCCTACTCCTGAACACCGACCAGAGCTTTCCTCAGTTCCGTACCTTGATATCTGAAAGCTGGCCATGCCTTGGGTTTGGTTACCGCACCAAACAAATCCGCAAACTCTACTTCAAATATAACTTTTTCCACATGATGGCTACGCATGGATTCAGTCGCCCACATCAAGGAGTAGAATTTCGCATCCAGAAAAGCACCTACATTTCCAAAAGCCCTCCTACTATGCAGTACAGTTTCTCCTCTGCTGTTCCTTAAAACCCATGCTGCTCCAAGCATCTTATTTCTTTTTGACTACTGTACGCCAACATTACATTTGAAAGAACCTGCTTTTGGCGCCTCCCACCTGTCTCTAGCCCTCAGCTCTCTGTTTTACGATTCAACCTCTTCATCCCTACAGTTCTGAGCCTCAAACCAGTGACTTGAGTCCTCAAAAAATTTTGCTACCGTATCAGCCGCCGAGAATTCCTTACCCTCGAAAAGAAACAGATTTCTGTTCTTCCATATAATCAACAAAATTCACGGGAAGATGCGAGCAATTTCACCTGGTACTTCGAGATTAATTGGTAAGGAAAGTAGATAGTTGAAATTTTCAAACAAAGTCATATTCTCAAAACCTCGACGGGGAAAGGGAATTTTGACAGAGCCCACACACGATGTTGTGGTCACGAAATCCATGGTTCAACTAGAGTCTCACCAAACCGTCCAAACCGGCCATCTAGGAGGTACCAGCGACTGAGGTTCAGTCCATGGTGTATATCTCCACAACAAGAACGAATTTCAACATGAAACAAATTTTATTGGATTTGACACTCAATAAGGAGTCTATAACAATTGGAATCGAGCCAAAATATTCACGGAGCAAGAAGTTATGAATTTTACAAGTCAGAGGTTTTCCAACCCGTCCATCTCCGAGTACCCGACTTTAGAAGGAGATTCAAGCCCAAGGAAAGAGCGGCCTGAACCAAAGCCCATAATAGGATTCAATAGGGATCCATCAGCTTTTCATAAACCCAATATCAGGAGAAATGGACTCGGAAATCAGAAGTTTTGATCAATATCCCAAAACCGGTCAAACCAGTTATGCACTTACCTCAATTGGAAGCTAGGTTCAATCAGCTTCAAACCAGGCATTGGCGACCAGGAGATCATTTCAACCAATCAGGAGGCATTCTAGGCGTCCAGGAGGAGTTCTACAAGTTCATACCATGCACCAGCAACCATTGTATCAGGAGAATCATCATTTACTCAAACATGCCTTATTTGGAGCAAACCGACGTTAATGTCCAACAGCTCTTTTTCTATCCAGCCATTGACGAGATCAGCACCTATCAAGCATCCAAGAAGGTCCCATGAAAGCTCTCTTATCCATTAAAACCGTCCAGGTTCAAGGAAACTCAGATTCTTTACTTGGAGCCAAAATCCCACAAAAGGCTTCAACGGCTAGTTTTTTTCAATTTATTGCTTTGTCTTTGATTTGTTTCCTTTCTTTTCTTTTTAGAACGTTAGGACCTTTGTCTCTGAGCCTTATATAAGCTCCTAGACATCCATTGTAAAGATCACCCTTAATCACCAAGTTAATAAAAAGTTTATTCAGTTTTTATCAAAAATTGTTCTTTGTATAAAATATCAGTTTTTAGGATTCAAAGAGAGATTCTTTGTTGTCTTATTGATTTTGTGAGTCTAGTTTGTTTGTGCAAATCAAACAAGCTCAGTACACAGATTGAGAGAGTCAATCACTTCGATCCATCATTCCATCAGATTGAGAGATTCAATTAAATCTTCATCCGCAAATCCACTTCAGTCCACCTTCTAATCAAGCTGAGAGTGATACACATCCAGCAGCTTGATTCCGCCATTTCTATCCCTTTTTTTGTTTATTTATCTTTTTTTATTATCATTATCATCATCATCTCATTCGTTTTCATAATTGTTTCTGTTTGCAATATAAAACTCTAACAACTCATAAAAATTGGTTCTCTTTGTTTCAGGTTTAAAACCTTGGTTCCACCATCCTATCAATTCGTGGGTTACCCCCCCCCCCCCCACAGGTAAAAAGCACGTGATTGATAGATTCACCCTCCATACCACATCTTTGACAGCGGGGATCTATCTTTAGACCTCTAGACAGCAACCCATCATTTACAGCAAGCGCACTTGAGAGGGCTTTCCACATAAATATCCTGATCTTTGGAGCTGTTTTCACCTTCCAAACCTTTCCCAAAAGACCGTGGGTGGATGGTTGCGCAAGACATTCCTTTTGAACATCAGAATACTCTAGTCGAGAAACCAGCCAATACCCCGACTTTACAGTGTACCCTCCCCAATGAGTATGAACCCACTCATAGCAGTCATCTTCTTCCAGTACCGGCTTCTGTTTTAAGATCAGTTCAATATCTGGTGGGAAAAAATTCTCTTCCAATTTTCCCCTGTCCCAGAACTTAGTTTGAGGATTAATAAGATCAGAGACCTTTAAGTCCACATCAAACAAGATTGGTTTGCGTAGAGGAGCTACCGGGGTATCTCTGAGTAGCCATTTATCTAGCCAAACATATGTCTCCCGTCCAGAGCCAATGGTCCTTCTCAGCCCTTTCACCAACAGCTGTCGACCAAACAAAATACTCCTCCACGCGTACGATGGCCTCGACCCCATAGACGCCTCCGTAAAAGACCAGTTTGGATAGTATCTACTGTGAAGGACTTGTGCACAGAGAGAATCAGGGTGCATTAGAAGTCGCCATCCTTGCTTCGCAAGCAAAGCTTGATTAAATTTTTCAATATCTCTAAAACCCATTCCTCCTTGATCCTTCCCCAGACATAACTTCTCCCAGGCCATCCAATGAATCTTAGACTTACCCTCCTGAAGGAAAAACACACGGCCAATGTAAGATGGCCAAACAGAACCAACAGTTGGCAGCTTTGCAAGAGATTAATGATCGGATTGCTCAGTTGAGGAAAAGAAACAAGGAACAAGGCCAACGTCCACAGCAAGGAGAAGGGAGATTTGGAGATGCACCAAAGGCTGTCTATGTCAAGCCCAAGCCACCAGATCCTTCAAGGATCAATCAACATCCAACTTCTCAACCCCATACTCATCATGTTGCTAATTCTCGGTTTGATCATAAATCTTTTGCTGATAAAATTGAACTCTTTACATTTTCAGGAGGAATAAGCTACCTAACATGGGAGAGGAACCTTGATGAATGGTTTCACTACAGCAACATCCTGAAGGAAGAGAGGCTATCTTATGCCATAGATCAACTAAGAGGTAATGCCTTTAAATGGTGGGTACAAGAAGAAGATGATAGATGGTTTTACAAGGAGCCAGCTGTCAAAACGTGGAGAGATCTTAAGGAAGTCATGAGGGATGAGTTTGCACCAGAACTCACAAGTTCTAAGATCAAAAAAATATATCCAAGGAGGTATCTAACTCATGGTTCCAAAGAAAAATCAGAACCTCTTATTCTCCACGTAAAGGCTAAGGTAAGTCCTATACTTGATAAATTTGTTTATAAACCATCTCCCACTGGTATGAGTCACTTGTATTTGTCCAAGAATGTTAAGACAGGTCCTGAGGTCCAGAAAGATACGGTCTCCCCATCCTTGTTGAGATCAAAAGTTGTCCATGATTTAAGTCCAAGAGACAAGGAGATTTTAAACACAAATAAAGAAGAGCCATCAAGCCAAGGTAAGTCTTCTAACTCTGAGGATTTGAAATATCAGACATGTTATAGATGTCATAAGAAATGACACTATGCTGTAGTTTGTCCTACTAAGCAAGCATTGATAGTAACATCACTAGAAGCGAAAACTGATTTATCTATTCAAAGTGATAGTTTTATTCAATCTGATTTATTGGTTCCAAGTTCTTGTGTAATGCACTTGTCTTTGTCAAAAGGTGATGTAACAGGACTTAAGGAGCAAGAATTCAAAAGAAAGGAATCATCAGGCGTCACCCTTGTGATAGACCAGAAGATGGTTCAAGACACAAATCCGTCCATGTTGCTTAAAGAAGCAAAACCGGTCATAAAAGTATCCCACCAAGGTAAGTGTCTAACACCACCTTCGGATACGAGTACTGACGTGTGCGTTCTTGGTACAGGGAGAAAAGCTGAAAGCTATAAGCTTATTGAAGTCCCAAAGAAAGAACCAGACCATAAGCTCAGCCATGAACCCACTCCCAAGTGGAAACCGAAATCTGAACAATCCATTGTTCAAGTTCCAAAACCTATAGAAAGATTCATTTTAGAACAGCATGTTCTGAGTATTTCAATGACAGATATAATGCACTTGATTTTTGTCTAGAATGTTGAGAATTTTTCAGGTTGCAAAGAAGAAAGCTTCAAAAAAATCCCACCAGATTATCTTATGTTGCTAGGAGGATCAACTCTATTATGTTATGTTGTTAGGAGGATCAACTCCAAAGATGATCAGAAACGTGGCCACCAAAAAATTGAAGGGCCATCCACTCCAGAAGATAAGAAATGACCATGTCCAGAGAAGAGGCGTGATCCATTCCTGTTTTCTCAAAGGAGAACCACCTGATACAAAATCCATTCCCAAACCAAAACAATTCCAAGGCAAGGTTTTAGAATCTCAAAAAAGAATGAAAGCTGACTTGCTCTATTTTTGTGAAGGTCATAGTGTTTTGAGGTCGAAACCTTGTCAAGAGGGAGGGGATCTTGTGGTCACGAAATCCATGGTTCAACTAGAGTCTCACCAAACCGTCCAAACCGGCCATCTAGGAGGTACCAGCGACCGAGGTTCAGTCCAAGGTGTATATCTACACAACAAGAAGGAATGTCAACATGAAACCAATTTTATTAGATTCTACACTCAAGAAGGAGTCTATAACAATTGAAATCGAGGCAAAATATTCACGGATCAAGAAGTTATGAATTTTACAAGTCAGAGAATTTCTAACCCGTCCATCTGCGAGTACCCGACTTTAGAAGGATATTCAAGCCCAAGGAAAGAGTGGTCTGAACCAAAGCCCATAATAGGATTCAATAGGGGTCCATCAGATTTTCATAAAACCCAATATCAGGAGAAATGGACTCAGAAATCAGAAGTTATGATCAATATCCCAAAATCGGTCAAACCAGTTCTGCACTTACCTCAATTGAAAGCTAGGTTCAATCAGCTTCAAACCAGGCATTGGCGACCAGGAGATCATTTCAACCAATCTGGAGGTATTCTAGGCGTCCAGGAGGAGTTCTACAAGTTCATACCATGCACCAGCAACCATTGGATCAGGAGGATCCTCATTTACTCAAACCTGCCTTATTTGGAGAAAGCCGACATTAATGTCCAATAGCTCTTTTTCTATCCAGCCATTGACGAGATCAGCACCTATCAAGCATCCAAGAAGGTCCCAAGAAAGCTCTATTATCCATTAAAACCGTCCAGGTTCAAGGAAACTCAGATTCTTTACTTGGAGCTAAAATCCCACAAAAGGATCCAACGGCAAGTTTTTTTCAATTTATTGCTTTGTCTTTGATTTGTTTCCTTTCTTATCTTTTTAGAACGTTAGGACCTTTGTCTCTGAGCCTTATATAATCTCATAGACGTCCATTGTAAAGATCACCCTTAATCACCAAGTTAATAAACAGTTTATTCAGTTTTTATCAAGATTGTTCTTTGTATTAAATATCGGTCTTTAGGATTCAAAGAGAGATTCATTGTTGTCTTATTGATTTCGTGAGTCTAGTTTGTTTGTGAAAATCAAACAAGCTCAGTACACAGATTGAGAGAGTCAATCACTTCGATCCATCATTCCAACAGATTGAGAGATTCAATCAAATCTTCATCTGCAAATCCACTTTAGTCCACCTTCTAATCAAGCTGAGAGTGATACACATCCAGCAGCTTGATTCTGCCATATATATCCCTTTTTTTGTTTATTTATCTTGTTTTATTATCATTATCATCATCATCTCATTCGTTTTCATAATTGTTTCTGTTTGCATTATAAAACTCTAAAAACTCATAAAAATCGGTTCTCTTTGTTTCAGGTTTAAAACCTTGGTTCCACCATCATATCAATTCGGGGATTACCCCCCCTCCCCCTGTGCCCAAAACATTTTGGTATCAGAGCTCAAAGCACCTGAATCAGGTCCATTCTATCCTTGCATCATATTTGTTTGCATTTGTTTTCATCATAAACCAAAAATCCATAAAAACTGTTTCTTTGTTTGAAGTTTTTGTTTCTGCACATTTTTGCTGTTCTTATAAACCACGAAAAAAGAAAAAGAAAGATGTGTTTGATTCATATTACTTGCACTTAGTTTCGAAATTCTTGTTAGTTTCCTTTTTGTTTTGTTTCCATAATTGAAAATCCCATAAAAATTGCCATTTTAAATTTGTTTCCTTTGTTAGCATATCCTTCAAAAAAAAAAAAAATCATACTAGTTATTGTTTCATGTCATATTAGTTGATCCATTTCGTGATTGCATCAGAAAAGAAAAAGAAATATTTTAAGACCTTAGTTTATATCATTTTGCTTACTGGTTGTTTAATTATTTGCATATCAAGAAAATTCAAAAAAAAAAAAAAAAAATCATTGTTAGTTTGTTTTTCCATATTTTCTTTCTATTTGTATTTATTATCATCTCATATTTTTTCATTTCGAGATTGCATTGAGAAAACCAAAAGAAAAAATCATTTTGCATAATTTATTTCATTTCGGTTCAATTTAGCATATTTTTTTCGGTTTAGTTTTAATTAGCTTGCATTTCTTATTTTGATTCGACAAGAACTTTCCATACTTTCACTTGATCTTTGAGAGTGTTTTCGGGAAGCCATGGTAGGAAAAACACACGGCCAATGTCAGATGGCTAAACAGAACCAACAGTTGGCAGCTTTGCAAGAGATCAATGATCGGATTGCTCAGTTGAGGAAAAGAAACAAGGCACAAGGCCAACGTCCACAGCAAGGAGAAGGGAGATTTGGAGACGCACCAGAGGCTGTCTATGTCGACCCCAAGCCACCAGATCCTTCAAGGATCAATCAACATCCAACTTCTCATCCCCATACTCATCATGTTGCTAATTCTCGGTTTGATCATAAATCTTTTGCTGATAAAGTTGAACTCTTTACATTTTCAGGAGGAATAAGCTACCTAACATGGGAGAGGAACCTTGATAAATGATTTCACTACGACAACATCCTGAAGGAAGAGAGGCTATCTTATGCCATTGATCAACTAAGAGGTAATGCCTTTAAATGGTGGGTACAAGAAGAAGATGATAGATGGTTTCACAAGGAGCCAGCTATCAAAACGTGGAGAGCTCTTAAGGAAGTCATGAGGGATGAGTTTGCACCAGAACTCACAAGTTCTAAGATCAAAAAGATATATCCAAGGAGGTATCTAACTCATGGTTCCAAAGAAAAATCGGAACCTGTTATTGTCCAAGTAAAGGCTAAGATAAGCCCTATACTTGATAAATTTGTTTATAAATCATCTCCCACTGGTATGAGTCACT
>NC_027754.1:3838904-3850585 GCF_000695525.1 Brassica oleracea var. oleracea | reverse complement strand
AAAGTTGTCCATGATTTAAGTCCAAGAGACAATGAGATTTTAAACACAAATAAAGAAGAGCCATCAAGCCAAGGTAAGTCTTCTAACTCTGAGGATTTGAAATATCAGACATGTTATAGATGTCATAAGAAATGACACTATGTTGTAGTTTGTCCTACTAAGCAAGCATTGATAGAAACATCACTAGAAGCGAAAACAGATTTATCTATTCAAAGTGATAGTTTTATTCAATCTGATTTATTGGTTCCAAGTTCTTGTGTAATGCACTTGTCTTTGTCAAAAAGTGATGTAACAGGACTTAAGGAGAAAGAATTCAAAAGAAATGAATCACCAGGCGTCACCCTTGTGATAGACCAGAAGATGGTTCAAGACACAAATCCGTCCATGCCCCTTAAAGAAGCAAAACCGGTCATAAAAGCATCCCACCAAGGTAAGTGTCTAACACCACCTTCGGATACTAGTACTGATGTGTGCGTTCTTGGTACAGGGAGAAAAGCTGAAAGCTATAAGCTTATTGAAGTCCCAAAGAAAGAACCAGACCATAAGCTCAGCCATGAACCCACTCCCAAGTGGAAACCGAAATCTGAACAACCCATTGTTCAAATTTCAAAACCTATAGAAAGATTCATTTTAGAACAGCATGTTCTGAGTATTTCAATGACAGATATAATGCACTTGATTTTTGTCTAGAATGTTGAGAATTTTTCAGGTTGCAAAGAAGAAAGCTTCAAAAAAATCCCACCAGATTATCTTATGTTGCTAGGAGGATCAACTCCAAAGATGATCAGAAACGTGGCCACCAAAAAATTGAAGGGCCATCCACTCCAGAAGATAAGAAATGACCATGTCCAGAGAAGAGGCGTGACCCATTCCTGTTTTCTCAAAGGAGAACCACCTGATACACAATCCATTCCCAAACCGAAACAATTCCTAGGTAAGGTTTTAGAATCTCAAAAAAGAATGAAAGCTGACTTGCTCTATCTTGGTGCAGGTCATATAGTTTCGAGACCGAAACCTTGTCAAGAGGGAGGGGATGTTTTGGTCACGAAATTCATGGTTCAACTAGAGTCTCACCAAACCGTCCAAACCGGCCATCTAGGAGGTACCAGCGACTGAGGTTCAGTCCAAGGTGTATATCTCCACAACAAGAACGAATTTCAACATGAAAAAAATTTTATTGGATTTGACACTCAATAAGGAGTCTATAAAAATTGGAATCGAGCCAAAATATTCACGGAGCAAGAAGTTATGAATTTTACAAGTCAGAGGTTTTCCAACCCATCCATCTCCGAGTACCCGACTTTAGAAGGAGATTCAAGCCCAAGGAAAGAGCGGCCTGAACCAAAGCCCATAATAGGATTCAATAGGGATCCATCAGCTTTTCATAAAGCCCAATATCAGGAGAAATGGACTCGGAAATCAGAAGTTATGATCAATATCCCAAAACCGGTCAAACTAGTTCTGCACTTACCTCAATTGGAAGCTAGGTTCAAATCAGCTTCAAACCAGGCATTGGCGACCAGGAGATCATTTCAACCAATCAGGAGGTATTCTAGGCGTCCAGGAGGAGTTCTACAAGTTCATACCATGCACCAGCAACCATTGTATCAGGAGAATCATCATTTACTCAAACATGCCTTATTTGGAGCAAACCGACGTTAATGTCCAACTGCTCTTTTTCTATCCAGCCATTGACGAGATCAGCACCTATCAAGCATCCTACAAGGTCCCAAGAAAGCTCTCTTATCCATTAAAACCGTCCAGGTTCAAGGAAATTCAGATTGTTTACTTGGAACCAAAATCCCACAAAAGGCTCCAACGGCTAGTTTTTTTCAATTTATTGCTTTGTCTTTGATTTGTTTCTTTTTTTTTCATTTTAGAACGTTAGGACCTTTGTCTCTGAGACTTATATAAGCTCCTAGACGTACATTGTAAAGATCATCCTTAATCACCAAGTTAATGAAAAGTTTATTTAGTTTTTATCAAAGATTGTTCTCTGTATAAAATATCGGTTTTTAGGATTCAAAGAGAGATTCTTTGTTGTCTTATTGATTTCGTGAGTCTATTTTGTTTGTGCAAATCAAACAAGCTCAGTACACAGATTTAGAGAGTCAATCACTTCGATCCATCATTCCATCAGATTGAGAGATTCAATTAAATCTTCATCCGCAAATCCACTTCAGTCCACCTTCTAATCAAGCTGAGAGTGATACACATCCAGCAGCTTGATTCCGCCATTTCTATCCCTTTTTTTGTTTATTTATCTTTTTTTATTATCATTATCATCATCATCTCATTCGTTTTCATACTTGTTTCTGTTTGCAATATAAAACTCTAACAACTCATAAAAATCGGTTCTCTTTGTTTCAGGTTTAAAACCTTGGTTCCACCATCATATCAATTCGGGGATTACCCCCCCTCCCCCTGTGCCCAAAACATTTTGGTATCAGAGCTCAAAGCACCTGAATCAATTGATAGATTCACCCTCCATACCACATCTTTGACAGCGGGGATCTATCTTTAGACCTCTAGACAGCAACCCATCATTTACAGCAAGCGCACTTGAGAGGGCTTTCCACATAAATATCCTGATCTTTGGAGCTGTTTTCACCTTCCAAACCTTTCCCAAAAGACCGTGGGTGGATGGTTGCGCAAGACATTCCTTTTGAACATCAGAATACTCTAGTCGAGAAACCAGCCAATACCCCGACTTTACAGTGTACCCTCCCCAATGAGTATGAACCCACTCATAGCAGTCATCTTCTTCCAGTACCGGCTTCTGTTTTAAGATCAGTTCAATATCTGGTGGGAAAAAATTCTCTTCCAATTTTCCCCTGTCCCAGAACTTAGTTTGAGGATTAATAAGATCAGAGACCTTTAAGTCCACATCAAACAAGATTGGTTTGCGTAGAGGAGCTACCGGGGTATCTCTGAGTAGCCATTTATCTAGCCAAACATATGTCTCCCGTCCAGAGCCAATGGTCCTTCTCAGCCCTTTCACCAACAGCTGTCGACCAAACAAAATACTCCTCCACGCGTACGATGGCCTCGACCCCATAGACGCCTCCGTAAAAGACCTGTTTGGATAGTATCTACTGCGAAGGACTTGTGCACAGAGAGAATCAGGGTGCATCAGAAGTCGCCATCCTTGCTTCGCAAGCAAAGCTTGATTAAATTTTTCAATATCTCTAAAACCCATTCCTCCTTGATCCTTCCCCAGACATAACTTCTCCCAGGCCATCCAATGAATCTTAGACTTACCCTCCTGTACGTTCCACCAGAAGTTCGACATCGTGCTTGTGCTTGTGAGGTTGTTACAAGTTGTCTTTGGGAGTTTAAACACCGACATTGCAAAGACTGGCATTGCCATAGCCACAGTTTTTAGCAAAATATCTTTTCCCCCAGCAGAGAGAAACCTACCGTACCAACCATGAAAGCGAGATTTCATCTTCTCCTTAATGTAGTGTAACATCTCCACTTTAGAGCCACTGAAACATTCCGGTAATCCTAGGTATTTTCTAGTACCTCCTTCAGCCTCTATACCAAGAATTTCTTTTATTCTTACCTTCCTTGACATCTCAATCCTTTCACCGAAAGTTATGGACGATTTAGCAAGGCTGATCATCTGTCCAGAGTTCTCCTCATACACTTTCAAGATCCTACAAATCTCTGTACATTGCTCGTCTGTCGCTTTCACCATAACCAAAGAATCATCCGCGAACAACAAATGATGAATCGCAGGACCATCTTCAGAGAACTTGATCCCTTCAATGGCTCCAGTACTCTCTGCTTTGTTCAAAAGATGGGGCAACCCTTCAGTGCACAGATCGAATAGAAAAGGAGATAGTGGATCCCCCTGTCTTAAACCTCTCTGTGGAGTTACGCTTCCTTTCTCCTCTCCGTTGATCAACACCGAGTAAGTGACAGAGGTCACACAGAACATGATCCAATACACAAACTTCTTCTCAAACCCCATAGCCGTCATAAGTTTCTCCAGATACCTCCATTCTATTCGATCATAGGCCTTTGACATGTCCGTTTTGATTGCAATGAACTCCGTTGAGATAGCTCTATGAGTACGTAATCCATGTACCACCTCATGCGCTATAATGATGTTATCAGAGATCAATCTTTCCGGAACGAAAGCAGATTGTGTGGGTGAAACCACCTTCTCCAGCCACGGTTTCAAACGTGAGACTAGAACCCTGGATATAACTTTGTACACGACCGTACACAGACTAATCGGTCGCAGATCAACCATTCTCACTGGACTTATTACCTTCAGGACCAAACAAAGCTGAGTGACATTCCATTCCTGAGGGAAGGTACCCGTTGTAAAGAAAGCCCTTATCTCCTTGGTGATATCAGGCCCAATGATGTCCCAATACTTTTGGAAGAAAAGTCCATTCAGACCATCTCTACCCGGTGCACTCGATACTTTAATACCAAAAACTGCTTCACGAATCTCCACGTCAGTAACCTCCCTTGTCAATCTTTCATTCATCTCCGCTGTTACCCTTGCAGTGAAACCATCGAAAATATCAGAGAGATCCCCACCATCACCCTTAGAGAACAAAGAAGTAAAACACTCCACAGCCACTTGACCCATTGCGTTGGCATTTGTTGCTTCTTGCCCCGTATCATTAACCAGTTTCAGCAGTTGGTTCTTCTGTCTCGAGTCTTTCACAGAGGCATAAACAACTGGTGTTATTATCTCCTGCCACTAGCCATTTGTCTTTGCTTTTTTGGCGCCAGTACTCTTCTTCATCTCGAAATGCCTTTGCCACTTCTGATTTCAGAAAATTTATTTTTTCCCAGTCAGGAGTTCCAGATGAGTATTCTGCCTCTAGATCACTCCGCAACGCACACAGTCTCTCCTTTGAATTTATGCCACTTTCTCTCTCCATCTCCCCAAACTCCTACGCACATTCCCAAAACGTTCCACCAACGATCTCAGATTATTCCCATTCTGGTTGTTCCATGCCTCCACGATGCATTCCCGTACTTTCTGTTTACCAACCATTCTCTTATCAAACTTGAAGCATCCTCGAGGTCCCGGTTGGTGCCCAAACAAGCGTACCAAGACAGGTTTATGATCTGAACCCATTCTTTCCATAAATACTTGGACTGCAAGGGGAAATATACGCCTCCACTCTTTATTCCCAAAGCATCGGTCAAGCTTACTTGGATGTATTTCTTGCTTCGCACTCCTGACCAAGTAAACCCATCACCAAAACCACTAAGCTCCGCCATCCCACATACCATTACACAATCTCTGAAACTCTCGAAAGATCCCTCACTCCTGCTTGGACCCCCTATCTTTTCTCCATTGTGTAAGATTTCATTGAAATCTCCAACCCAACCCCAGAAACCTTTTCTGTTCACCCCATATCTTATCAGTCTTTCCCATAATATCTCCTTTCCACAATGTCCCGGCTCACCGTATACAAAAGACATAGAGAAATTCACTCCACCAAAATTGACCTCCACATCAATGAGCTTATTATCTGCATATCTGATACACAGATTCACCTTATGTGACCACATCAATGCCAATCCACCACTCAAACTGACTGGCTCCACCGTAAAAACTCTATCATAACCCAAAACCACTTGCAAATCTACCACCATGTTTTTCCTCTGCTTTGTCTCCATCAAAAAAACTATCTCAGGAAAATATTTTTTACGTATCTCCTTGAGATGGGGAATCGTCAAGTCTTGAGACCGTCCCAAGCCTCGACAATTCCAACTCAGTATACTCATTACTGATTTGGCAGTCCCCCATTTGGGACCACCTCTGGTTTGTTACGCCTTGCGATTTTTGAGGAATTCCCTGCAGCCTCTGTCGCCTTCCTCTTTGATTCTAGAGTTGCCTCCTGTACGCCTTCCTCTCCTCTATCAATCTGAGTGTTGACTGATTTTGTTTTTTGTCTGCGAAACTTCTTAGGAGGTCTATGTCTCCCATACAATTTAATCTTTTGTGTCCCGGAAGAGCTAGCAGCAGAAAATCCACTACTAAAACTCGTTGAACAATCAAAGAAAATATTATTCCCCTTCTCCACTGGGTTTGAGACTCTGTCTCCTCTACCAACACCAGAGACTGACAGTAAGGAAACATTTTCCTTCTCCACCCAAGAGCTTGACCCCTGTGTTCCATTGTCCCCGCTGTGGTTTTGTTCATTCTGTTTCTAGTAACCAAAGACAAAACCTTTCCCTTTGTCCACTTCATGAGTTATCAATGGGGGCGCTTCAAGACGCAGAAACTTATTTTGCCCTAGCGGATCGTTATCCAAGTCAGATACAGATTTACGAACCCGTTCCTGTCTTATGCGCTTCTCTCCTCCTTCAGCAGCCAGAATGTACTCCCTCATCTATTGTAGGACCTCAGGGTTGATCTTCCTCCGATTGTCCACACCCACTTGATCATCATTTAAGACACCATACAGAGGATCATCTTTTTCGATAGTGACCATAAAGGTTTGCTTTCTTTCTTCTTCCTTCTGGTTCTCCTCGTTTACTTTTTTCCTCCAGTCCTTTGCTTTATCTTGACGCTCCTGGATAAGTTAAGGGCACTTATCCTTTTCATGAGTCAAGCGCTGACAATGATAACAGCGTTTCTGGATCCTTTCGAAGTCATACAAAATCGTGACAGATCCCCCTCCTTTAGGTAGGTTCACCACTTTTGATCTTCGTACAGGTCTTGAAACATCAAAGAAGACTCTCACACGAACGTAGTCGTTTGTCTACGGTTTATCTGGGTCAAAAGCAACCACATTCACTCTCCCAATGATATCCCCCAGAGCAGTAATCGCCCCCTCCGTGTTGTGATTCACTGGAATATTGCGAATCCGAACCCACACTAATAAGTACTTGAGGTAATCCTCATCTGGCGTCTCTGTCCAACAGTCTATTATTATGCTCCAGTCGTTGAAAGTCCAGACTCTCTTACTTAGCACCTCCTCCAGATCATGCTCATACTTAAAAACAAACTGAAAAGTCGTTTTTGACAGAGAAATCCCATGTACCCTTCCATACACCTGCCACTTCCTAGGCATGTCCCTAATAAGATCAGCTATGTTCTGATTCTCAGAGTTTAAAGTACGTCCCAATATAGTCATCTTGTTTCTTTCTATCACACTGAATTGCGGTAAATCAAGTCGAACGGAACTTCTTCTTCTTCCAGTGACATTGACTCAAAAGCACGATCGATATTTCCCATCTCTCCTCTAGCGTAGGGTTTGAAAACCCTTGTTCTTACTTAAAAAAAAAAATATAACGGCGGCTCACGAAAAACCCTAGAAAAACCCGTGAAAAACCAAAAGATTTGGTAGATTCTTACCCACAATAAAGAGATTTTGTGTTTTTTAGTGCAAAAGAGGAAAAAACCTAGTCAAAAGCTCTACTTCCCTTAGGTGGAATATTCTAAAGAGAAGAGAGAAAACGGGAGCCCAAAAAAGGGAGTCTGAGTTTTTTTAGAGAATCCCAAATTATAGTTTAGTAATGTTTTTCTTAGTAATAGTTTAGTAATGTTTTTTTTAAATGGTATTAAAAGCCAGTGGCATGCCATTGTAAATATTAAGAAAAAATAGGATTAATTTCAAATTGTACTTCAGTTTTAATAGATTAGATTATATTTTCACACGCGCATAAAAAAGCGGAATTATTTCTTTCGGTTGCAAAATTTTTGTTGCTTTCAAATTTTTAATTTTACATAATTCATATATTGTATATAATTTTAAATGAATTATGTATTTTATCATTTTACATGATTTAAAATATATGGATTTTTATACATTTTATCTATTTTTAGTTTTTACATGAAATATATTTTTTTTTCAGTGTGCAAAATGTTTTTATTGGCAACTTATATATATCCACGTGCGGAACTATATATATATGAATTAACACGTGCCACATACTCAATAATTTTAACCCTTTTTGTGTATGCTTAGACCATCATTAACCCTAGTCTCTTAACTAGGGTTCTTAGCTTCGGCAAAGAGACGGTTCTTAACTTTTCTTAGATTTTAACTAAGAATAGCTAAGAACCGTCTCTTAAATAAGAGATATAAGAGTCGTCTTTTAGCCGAAAAGTGTAAAAAAAACAAAAACAAAAAAAATGTCAAATCATGAGTTAAGAACTTCAGCTAAGAGACCGAGGTTAATCATGCGCTTATGTGCTGAAATTGTTAGCACTTTTTGCTAATCATGCCCACGGGTGTCCCACCCAATTTGTGTTCGAGCCTACCCTCCTTTGCTTTTATTCTTTCAATTTTTTAAAACACTTTTAATCACAATTTTTTCTTTAATACATAATCTCAATTTCCCCTATTCTCCAATCCCTATTCTCTAGTGGGAACCATGCTTGCTAAACTATCCATTTAAGTCTTGTTACCGAAAGTATGTAGCTATCACCTTACAAATAAAAGTTAAACACATTAGGTCATGTAACTGAAATCGGATATTAACCAACATATATACTAACAATGTTTAGTTCTATAGTTATAGGCATTTACATTCTCATCTGAGAAGATGTCAAAAGTTTCACCGAATATTGTAGTGTATTTCTTTAATGAATGATTTTCACTTGTATTCATTATCCTATTTAGAAGGCTTCTCATCTCTTAATTTGTAACTTTGATGGTAAAAAACATCCTTTTCGGTTTTGTTTAATAGTGTGATATATAAAAATAAATCTTTTTATATATCTTTAAATTCGGTGAACCGTATATAATCTTGTTTTAGTTTAATGAAAATATGTTAACTAAAACACGATAAAACCTGAAAAAATTGTTATTAATTCATGGCCTGTGGTTGATCCAATAACCCCCTCTCCCCACATAAAGAAAGCCTGATGATATTTTTTGAAAAATAATTAAACGTTTGACATATTTTTTTAATAGAATGTTGTTTAAAGAAAATATATAATATAATCTGAGCCGCCACGTCAGTAGGTACGTCGGTCTCACCTCTTTTTTTTTTTTTTTTTTTTCCCATAAGTCGAGTGGGCTATGTGTGTGGTTTGTTTTGACTTGGGTTTTTTTCACATGTTAGTGGTTGGGTCCGTTACTAAATGGAATGACGTAAGTGATGCGTTGTCTTTACCAATTCCTCTTCTCGCTAGCACATTAATTAGTGAACCCTGTTTCTCAAAAAAAGCTTGCTCCATAGCTCTTCTGATACCCAAACCATGTTAATCGTACATCTTTCGTGGGAATAACCTCAATCGTGAGGCGTTTAGGTGAGAGGAGACGAACGAGATAGCGATTCCTTTCGGTTATGCCGTGATTGGAAAACCCTAGCTTAGATCCTCTAGACTCAATCCAAGCTTAAAGGTTCGTCTCTTCACCTTCTCCTTAGATCTGCTTCATAATCATCTTTCTCGATTCGCCGATGCTTTGAATGGTTGACACTAGACAGATTTTTGTAGATTTTCGATTAGTTGCACCGTTTCTCAATACCAATTGAGATTCGTGTTCTAATATTGCTGAAATCGATTACGAGGTCTCTTATCAAAAGTTGTGCAGAACCCAAGGAAGTGTAGATCACTGACGGTGACCTAGGGGATTCGTTTGAGATGTCAAGCTTTCACGTGGGAGGAAAGGTAGTGGACAAGGTCGACTTGTGTGGGAAGAAACACTGGGCGTGGCCTTTGGATGTTTGGCCGTTTTCGATCCTCTATGCTACGTGGTTGGCTACAATCGTGCCTAACGTATATTTCATCGATGCTATGATCGGTTTCGGTTCTTGCTTTTCACTATGTGGTCTGTGGATTTCAAGTGTTTTATCCAGCTTAGCAAGGTAAATCATCACTCTTATGACTGCTATTTGTTTACTTCAGTTAAAGGTTTATGATGGCAGATGCGTGTTTGTGTATTGATTCACAGGTTAACAGTATCATCCAGGCAGATGCGTGTAAAGTCACCCCAGCCAAGTTTTCTGGTTCTAAAAAAGTTGTGCCTCTTCATTTTCGTAGCCAAGTAAGCTCATTTGAGATTTTAGATTCAGTTGTTTTTTAAGCTGCCACTAAAATAGTCTCGGTGACTGGTCTGGATTGTAAACTAGATTTAGACTACTTTTATGACTGAATATATGTAAAGTTCAGTGTTTACCTCCAACGAATGAACACACTGTCTCTGCGGAAATTAATAATGAATATATACCGTATACTATTTGAATCCTCTTTATCCTTGAATGCTTGAGGTTTTTTAAGTACTCTTACTTATCATGTTTTATCAGTTAAGCCCTTTGATGTTTGCAGATGACTGGTTCGTCATCCTCAGGAGACATGGAAGAAATTTTTTTTGAATTCAGAAAGCAGCGTTTTATGTACTCAAAGGAGTTAGGAGCCTTTTCCAAGCTTCCTTACCCCACAAAGAAAACATTTGGTCATTACCTAAAATGTACTGGCCATGGTACATAAGATAAAGTTGCAACAGCCACTGAGAAGTGGGGAAAGGAACGTGTAAGTCAACTTATCACTTTTATATACATGTATCTATTATAAGTTCATTTTATGGTCGACAATTGATGTTTTTATTGGCAATTCTTTTTTGCATGTCTCTTAATTTCTGCAATCAGTTTGTCTTTTTTTGTGTCTAACTAACTTTTCTTTTCCAAACATTTCTCCTTCTGAATATATCCAATCCAGAGCATGGTTGTTCTTTTAGCCGGTTTGATACTTTGTTTCTGCTTCTCGCATATTTGATTATCCGTAACCTACATTCTAGAAGCTACTGAAAGAAAACTGCATGGAACTTTTTTTGTATCTTACAGTTCTTTTTTTCTTTCTATGGCTATGTTTCTCCAAGTCCCACGTTTCTTCCTCCTTTTGCAGGTTTTCTATGTGGGTCTTTGGTGGTTGGATGAATTCTGGTATTGCAGTTTGTTCACACTATTCATGCTTCTCATATTCGAGCCAACAATGGCCGTTTGAAGACGTTAAACAACCTAAGACAAGTTAGGGTGGACAGTCAGACAGTGATGGTGTATCGATGTGGGAGGTTTGTGATTAAGTAACACGCAAGTTTTCCTTCAAAATTGCTTCGGTAATATTCATGTATGAAAAATTCAAATTTTAGGTGGGCGAAGCTCTTAGGCACTAACCTGCTGCCAGGAGATGTTGTGTCTATTGGGAGGCTGTCTACACACACTGGAGGAGAGGATAAGACAGTACCAGCGGACATGGTTTTACTTTTCTTAGCACATGAGCTGCTTGAAATGTTGTGTCATGACATTTTGGAGAAATTGTTGCCAGAGAAGCGGCCGTCTCACCAATGGATTACTACAACAGCATCATTTCATGCAAGGGGCTACACATCTCCGCTGAGGACTATCGTGTCTCCAAGAAACTAAACCTTTCAAAATTGGCTTTCTTATGGTCCAAATTGTTTCTTTTCAAGTTTTCATTTTTCATACCAAAACTAACTCGGCCTCGTAAATGTACAGTCCATAAACAATTAATTTTCATCTCGCTAAAAGGTCACTTACGACACGAACAAAATCAGTAAACAAAAATACAAATCTAACAAAGACCAATAGGTACTACCCAAATATCATTTCTCCTATAAACAATTGACATCCACTATATGTGAAATAATATCCCCTAACTGAATATAGTTAACACACTATCATCTATTTCCTTGCATCAAACTCAAGTTTGATACCAAACAGCCCGCTCC
>NC_027754.1:3811075-3838838 GCF_000695525.1 Brassica oleracea var. oleracea | reverse complement strand
CCCCCCCCCCCCAGTAAAGAGAATGGTAGCATAGAAAAACAGAATTTTATTGCTCGATCAGTATTAGTTTTTTTTTGTTATTATTGTATTTTCTTCTTATTTATTTAACATAATTTTTATGATAATGTTTATTAATGATATTATTAATTAAACATAAAATAATAGTTTATTGAAAATAAGATGAAAAATACAAAATGATATGATATAAATATTTTTAATTACAAATTTTGAATAATTGTAAAAAAAATATTTAAACTATTTTATTAAATGAAAAAATAATAAATCATACTGTTAATATTTAGTATAGTACTATTCACAAAACGCTAAATCTGGTGAAATGATATTAATTTTAGTGTCATTAAAATTGAATCACACCAAAGTTGATTACACCTAAAGTAACCAAACACAATATGCAAATAATTGTTTAAGTAACCAAATAACATATACAAAAAATTGTTGATTGAACAAAACTTTTTTTTTGCTCTATCATTTTATTAGATGATACATTAAAAAGTATCGTCTTCTGTTCTCTCACGTTAGAGCATAATTATCCCAGTATTTTAGGTGGGTCTTTAAGTATAATTAGGATTAAAAGAAAAAGAAAAATAGTAATTAATAGAAGATATGTCTCCGAACAAGGGGTTAGAATAACTGTATCTTAGAGGACACTAGTTAGACCACCTCCATTGGAGGCTTTAAAGGGGGTTCTTAAAAAATAACCAAAAAAAATAAATGAAAAAAAAGCAAGAGAACCGGTTTCTAACTAAGGGGTTTTGGAACTATTAAGCACCCCATACGTTCCCTCTTTGTATTGGTCGATTCCTTCATCTTTCACTCCATACTCTTCTATCCTTTCCTCTGATCTCCACCATCCCGTCTCCAATCTTCGATTCCAATTGTCAGCACCGCCGTGAGATTAGACTTTGCTGAACTCCCCACTTCAAGTCCGGGAGGGTGAAGTTGTGAGGAGTCTTGCGTCTCTCACGTCCCTCTCTCTTTGAGATTAGCTTTGAGTCTGTAATCTCTTCTCTTCATCTCTCTTCTCGTCGTCTTCTCAACAATTGTTCGAGCCGCCACCACTGATGTCCAATACTGTGGTACGTTTAACACTCCTCTGTCTCTTCTTTTTAGCTTTTTTACTCTTTCTTCTTGTGATGCCTGCATCTTGTAATTGATTGTTTCATAGTGTCAAAGTTTCCGTTTTTTTCTTCTTGAATTGCAGAGTATGAAGTAAAAGTGAAAGAGGTTAATATAGCGCCTAATCCTATAGCTCGAGGCGAGCCAGCTACCTTTACCATCTCTGCCAACACATGTTGCTTCTTTTTTTACTTTAAATTGATACCAATGAAAGATGTTTCCTTTGTGATGATGATGAATGTCTTATTTATGAACTTATGATAGAGAGAGACAATGTGATTACTGCTTTTGAGGGTTGTAGGCTCTTACTAGATTCTTAAGAAGTATGAACAATTCGTTTATGATATTTGTTTTTTCTTTTAAGTAAAAGGGCGTGGGATTACGGGTGGGAAGTTGGTGATTGAAATTACATACTTTGGATGGAACATTCATTCTGAGACTCATGACCTTTGCTCTGAGACAACTTGTCCTGTTGAAACCGGAGACTTCTTGGTTGCACACTCTCAAGTTCTTCCTGGTTACACTCCTTCCGCAAGTTTAATGATTCACTTTGTTTCTTGGTTCTTGCTGTTCAGTTTGAAGCGTTAGATAGTCAGGGTTTGAATAGTTAGATGGTCAGGGTTTAAAGTGGTTGATAGATCTGTAAGCGTGGGTATTAGCATGGGATAGATCTGTTTGACCTGTGCTTGTTTCAGACATTTGAGTTATTGTCAAGTTTCCTTAGTGCAAGATCTTTTATCTATCATTGCCTATTAGAGCTATGATTCACATCAGAGACTTTTTGTTTGGTTTTTGGTGTCTTTTGATCTTGCATGTTTGTTATATTTGATCTTGTTGTTTTAAGACAGCTATATAAAACAATCTTGTTTTTGTGTGATGCAGATGTTTCACTTGATGCCGACGCCACAAGGAAGCTTTTACGTGTTCAACGATATATTCAGGTTGAACTACGCCTGAAGAAGAATCTCAGATACTATACACTATTTAATCAATGATTTATCTCGAGAACAGAGCAAGATTGTCTCTTTGTATTTGTATTTTAATGGGGTTTGTTTGTTTGTCATTTACATTCCAGTGATTTGATAAGACAAATTAAAATGGATTCCAATATGCTATTTTCATCTGAATGTTTCTCTATCGTTTGTTGTTTCTCTATCCTCTGACCACTGACCACATCTCCTAGTCCAAACTTAGCCTATCAAAGTGTTTTTTTTTTCTTACCTGAAGGCTTTACTCTAGTCATTGCAAAGCGGCTAGCAAGAGTTTCAGTTACCAGTTCTGTGTTTTTTTTAAACAAACAAATATTCTTATTATTAACTCTATGTGTTTTTAATATGCTTTTATGTAATTATGTATGTTTTTATTTTAAATCATTCTGCTTAAAAAAAACTCTTTGAGATTCTCTCATTAGAGGAAGAAAAAACTTATTTGCACTAAAAAGAATTATTAACTTCTCAAATCACTTTATTAATTGCTAATTTAATCATTAGAGCGCATTAGAGATTCTAGCTGATGAACTTGCTCTCACCGTTGTACAAGAAGAGAAAAAAAAAGATTACCACGATTTTCTCTTTTCTCTCGGTGCTCTCTCTCTTTCTCTCTGTAGCTCACAATGTTGTTTTGTGAATCGAAATCGAAAGCCGCTGACTTTGTTTCTTTGGGTTCTCTATCTCTCTCTCTGTAGCTCCCGAAAACCGCATGCATCTCTCACTATTTTTGATTTTCTTGCTCATAATTCATGATTTTGCTGAGATAAGAACGCTAGAAAGTACGGATGAATTTGCGTAGACAAGGTGTTTGATTAAATGTCAACAAGGGATGTTTATCTACCATTTTGAACATTCTCAACTGTGGTTTCACAAGTTCTTACACCAAGGATTGTTTGGTCTCTTCGGTTTTGATTTAATACAGTGGAAGCTGAGATTTCTTGAGAGATATCCATGGCTGGACAGACTGATCCTCATATCTCACTGTTTTCTCCTCACGATGTTCTTCTTCACTTCCTCTTTGTTTGTATTTGTTTTCTTCCTGTTCGGTCTGCAACGATGTAATTGATTTTAGCATTTCACATCAGGTTTTGTTCATGGCAGAAGACGAAATGGTGGAGATTGTTCCTAATATGAACATGGACCCCTCAATTTCATCGCTGTAATCTCTCCACAGCTTTATACAATCTTGGAACCATGTGGTGAATTTTTAGTTAACCATATGATTAACTTTTGAACCGTTGACAGGAGGGGGATTACGGTCGGTTCGTTCCTCAGATTCCAATGCAAATGCCTCTGTGGTTGCAGTGGCACTGAAACGGAGAGGCAAATGCACTCATGACAAGCCGGAGGCTGATGCAGACGCAGACACTAGAAGCAGTAGTAGACAACCCCGTGAAGCTAGCAATGAACCAAGGGTAAAATCCATTCCCACAGCCACTCCCCCCCCCCCCCCCCACTTTGTACTATAGGTAAGATCGCTAGTTGAGGACATTAGAGATGTGCGGCTTCACAAACTGGAGAATAACTTGGGCACATTTCTAGGTACATCTGCAGTAAAGGTAACTGTCTCTATATTGCTTCTTCTTGACGTTACCTTTTCTATCATTACATCTCAAGAGTGATTCTTATAATAAACCATATCCCTAATTCACAAACTCAGATGGAGAATGTATCGGCAATGGAAGTGAATCTAGTCCGCCCATTTGCTAGAAGAGCCTTAGAAGCGTTTTATAAGCATGACAAGCCAGAGGTTGTTGCAGACAGAAACACTAGAAGTAGCAGACAACCCCGTGAAGCTAACGATGAACCAAGGGTAAAGCCATTTACACTCCCCACTCATTTTCCTTTTTTTTCCCTTTTAAGAAAAAAATATACAAACCTCGAACTTTTGTTTTACAGAGACCTCTAAGGCAACGCTAAGGAGCTTCGAAATCTTCTGCAACAATATTTGTGGAGCTCCCTTGGAATTGAGAACATCAACAGCATCTATCCCTGTTGTCTTACTATTTGCCTTGTTTCTCTTGTTCGGTTATATACTCTTTGATATTTATTAAACATCCTTGCACTTACGAATGGTTCCAATATTCAGTAGAGCTTGATTCTGGTGTGACTAGTTCACTAATGAAAATGTGTAACTGTATACGAAACCCATATTGATTCATTTTAAGTATATGGGATAGGCTAATGTCAGAGCAATATCTATGAACACCCAATGTATTTGAAAACCCTGGTGTATGGATCTACCATTGAACACTTAATTAAGAAACTAGCATTGAAGTACAAAATATAGGTGTTTCTTAACTAAAGTTCTTATCAACATTTAATTAATAAAATAATCATTAAAAGATCCTAATGGGGTTTCCGGTTTAATCATGCTCCTAGAGTATGATGGAGGTTCTTAGGGTGAGGCTTTTAGAAACCGTCTCTTAACTTTTAACTTAAAAAAATTAAGAACATCTTATTAAGAACCGGTTTTTGGCTTTTTTATTTAAAAATTAAGAGACAGTTTCTTATATTCAGCTAAAAACCACGTATTAAAAATCTTCCATTAATTATGACTTATTTGCTGGTATTTTTTTCCTTCAGGAACGTAAATTTACTTTTATTAGGGCATCTAGAACGTTGGCACGACACTGCTTATGATTAGCATCAAACACGTTGTCTGTCTCTCACTTATTATCTTATAAATTTTGGAAAGGTAATATTACCGCCGGACCACCGCTCCACTAGGCCATTCTTCACATCCGATTGACTGGATTCTCTCGGAGGTAGTGTATATTTTAGAAAAATAAGGAATGAGACAGAAAGTTACACTCGAGGACAAGAGTAACTTCAAGGTCTCACTGATTTTCCGAACATCTATCTCCTAGTAGTTCTCAAGATTAGTTATTACTTTCCTATTTAAAATTTTTGTTTTCCTCTCATCCTTTGTAAAATCCTATTTCTGGAAAAGGAAAAAAAAATAGCATCAATCAAAAGTATTCGGCACTTTTTGTCTGTTTTCTTCATTTTCTCATCTAAAAGCTATCGAGAGTAAAGAGAGATACCGACCAGATCTCATTTGCTTCGCCAGAACAGAGGTTTTGGTCTTCCCTCTTTTGTAAGTAGTTTCGTTATCCACAAGTGATGGGACTTTGAATTAGAGTTTCTTTTTTTGTTATTCTTGTTGCAAACCAAAGTAGACAAACCAAAGTAGCAGTCATGTTGACAAAGTTCGATACAACAAACCAAAAAGCGTGTCTGTCTCTGCTTGAGGATATCACCAGTAACGCAAATCAGATTCAAGATTCCGTTTTGGAAGCAATACTTTCACGTAATGCTCACACCGAGTACCTTAGAGGTTTCCTCAATGGTCAAGTAGATAAGCAAAGCTTCAAGAACAACCTACCCGTTGTGACCTACGAAGATTATCACTCTTATATTGATCGTATCGCTAATGGAGAGCCCTTTGATCTCATCTGTGATCGACCCATTATTGTTCTCTTGGCCAGGTACCTTTTTGAATCATGAAATCTCTGCAGATTCAGATCAAAAGTATTCCTGCTATGTGAATCTTAATTAGAAGAGTATTTCCATATCAACTTTAATATCTAGCTGCTTGGTTTAGTGATCAGATGTTGTAATGATCTTGTTTATTTCCGGTGTTGTTTGACTGTCTTTCACTCTTTTGTTAGATTCATTACTAGTGACATTGCAACTTCTGTCAAAAAAATTTAAATGGCTCAAAATTTAACATTTTACCTAGTTTATTTTAAAATTACATAATAAAAAAGAGAGATCAGCCCACATGCAATTTTCTTGTATTGTTTCTTTAAAGTGAAAAAATTGTACGAGCCTCTTACGGAATTTCATATGGGTCGGCCATACCTCTTTGTGTTTGCAAAAAAATAAATATAAACCATTTGGAGGAAATTTGGCTAAAATCTTACTGATACATGATTTTGTTATTATTCAACGATATAAAATAAATTGAAGTATATGATATGTAAAGAGTTAAAGAAGAATTGTTTTTTTTATTTTGCAGCTCAGGAACTTCAGGAGGAGTTCCAAAGTTGATACCTTTCACAGCAGAGGAATTAGAACAAAGGATGTTGTTTATATCTCTCTATAGACCTATACTCTTCAAGTAATGTGTTTCAAACTCCAAGACGTGTCTTGTCTTGTTATTTCCATACAAAAAGGAGTAAGTTAAAAACAAAACAAAAACGTTCTTGGTCCTGTTTGCAGGCACATCGAAGGGCGTAGTGAAGGAAAATCTCTCATGTTTTATTTTGTGACTAAAGAAAGCGAAACAGCGTCTGGATTGATGGTTAGGACTATGATAACTTGTGTTTTGAAAAGCGTGACCCCAGCCAACAAATTTATCTGGTAAACCTCCCACAGGGCTGGCTCTATGGTACATTTCACTGAAACATTAGGTTGATGTGCTAAAATTTAGATGGGCATCAATAAATTTAGTGTTACTAGGGGCATAATTTTTTTATGCTGGCTAATTACATAAGACCAGACATGTTGGCCATATTAGGAGTGAACATGCTCTCCTTGGTGCTTCTAGTGTGTTTTTTTTTTTTTTTTTTTTTTTTTTTTTGCAAATGGTGCTTCTAGTGCTTCTTTATTGTGTTTGTTATATGATTGATTTACAGGGATCAAGGGCATATAAGCCCACATGAAATTTCGACTTGTGAAGACACTACTCAGAGCATGTACTGCCAATTGCTATGTGGGCTTGTAGAACGAGGAAATGTATCTCGCCTTGGTGCACCATTTGCTTCTACCTTCCTCAAAGTAATCAAGTTCTTGGAAAATCACTGGAGTGAGTTATGCTCAAACATAAGGACAGGCCGTGTCAGCGACTGGATCACAGATGCTAACTGTGTTTCAGGGATCGGTAAGTTCCTCGAGGCTCCAAATCCAGAACTAGCCAGCCTAATCGAGCAGAAATGCAGTAAAACATCGTGGGAGGCAATAGTGAGGAGACTATGGCCTAATGCAAAGTGCATCGAAGCCGTAGTTACCGGGTCCATGGCACAGTATATACCCATGATGGAATTCTATTGTGGCGGTCTCCTTTAATTTCAACGTTTTATGGCAGCTCTGAATGTTTCATAGGTCTCAATTTAGATCCTCTAAGCAAGCCTTGTGATGCGTCTTACTCCACCATCCCAAGTGTGGCATACTTTGAGTTCTTGGAGATCAAGAAAGACTCTCAAGAAACTGGTCATGATCCCGTGGTCGTCGATCTTGTTGATGTTAAAGTTGGACATGATTATGAACCTGTTATAACAACGTTTTCTGGTAAGTTCCTATTGAAAATAAGTCTTGTGTTGAGGCCATGATTATGATTATGAACTTGTTATAGTAATACGTATATATAATTAACAGGTCTTTATAGATACCGTTTGGGGGACGTTTTACGAGTAACTGGTTTCTACAACAATGCGCCACAGTTTCGTTTCGTGGGGAGACAAAAAGTGGTTCTGAGCATCGACATGGACAAGACATACGAAGAAGATCTCCTCAAGGCAGTGGCAAATGCTAAGCTCTTACTTGAGCCACATGAACTAATGCTCATTGATTTCACTAGTCGTGTCGATTCCTCCTCGTTTCCAGGACACTACGTGCTCTATTGGGAACTCGGGTGTAAAGTCAAGGACGTGAAGGTCGAGCCCGACCCTGAGGTTATGGAGGAATGCTGTTTCGCTGTCGAGGAATGTCTTGACTCGGTGTACAGAAATGGACGAGGGAATGATAAGAACATTGGACCGCTTGAGATTAAGGTTGTTAGGAGTGGCGCCTTTGATGAACTTATGAGTTTCTTCGTGTCTCGTGGCTCTTCTGTGAGTCAGTTCAAGACTCCAAGGTCGTTGACCAATGAAGAGGCCTTGAAGATATTGGAGGCGACAGTTGTTTCCAAGTTTGTTAGCAGGAAAGTTCCATCATGGGAGCTAGATGAGTTGCATTCCAGCCGATAAAACCACCGTTGTTTCATGCTTGGGACTTGAGAGGATAGGAGTTACAAGTATGTAATCGCGTAAAATAGGTCCATCTCTATCGTCCAGTCATGTTCTATAGTCTCTTTGTTGTTGTTGTTAAGACAATTTTTTTAAATCGTTGTTTTAGAACATCTCTATTATTAAAATAGAAGTACAATTATAAAATACCCCTAAGTTTTTCTAAAGTAATTAAATGAATCTATTTTTAAGTAATCATTGTTTTTTCCTATTTATTAAGTCATTTCCTAAATCAAATTTAGCTTAATTTTCGTATTTAATATATTTCCTATTAAAATTAGCTAATTTTTGGGAATTTTCAAATTTAAAATCGATTTTAACAATATTAAACTTGGATAATGTTACCATTAATTATTTTTGAACAAAATTAAAGTTTAAATTCGATATTAAACAATATGATGAATATTCCTAAAATATATGTTTAACTTACCATTAATTATTTTGAACAATAAAATCTATATATGCTAAGATTTTTTTTTTTTTTTGTCATCAACTTTACAGACTCATATTGACTATGTAAACCATCAACTGTACCATCCTTGACCTGAAAAAATATCATTATCTTTCCAGGAACCATCCGTAAAACACCATCTTCCTGGAATTGACGGAAGAATCGTAGCCTCTACCTGTGGATTCAATTTTTGGTCATTCAATATTTGCGCCTCAGCCCAGAGTTTTGATTCCGTTTCTGCCATTTTAAGGGTATCCAGAGAATCCACATCCAGATTAATAAAAACTTTATTATTTCTTCATTTCCAGATGTACCATAATATCCATGCAAACTGATGATCCTCCATCTGTGGAACAACTCTCCAAAAGAGATGATCCATGTTCACAAAGAGAGAGCTTGTTGGAAACATAGCTGGATTTGTTGGAATCTTTGAAAAAGCCTATACCTGAAGTGTAGGAGGGCATTCAAAAAAAAACATTGATCGATTCCTCCTCAACTCCACATCTTGCACAACAGATATCTCCGGGTATCCCTCGCATATGCAAATTCTTCTTAACTGCTATGCATCCTGTCACCAATTGCCATAGAAAATGCTTAATTTTCGGTGGACACCATATTTTCCAACAATATGCCTTCAAAATATCCACCGTGGGTCCAAACACTAATGGTGGTTTTTCCTTATCTGGGTATATCCTTTCAACCTGATATCCAGATTTAACCGTATATTTTCCATTATTTGTGAAATGCCATCCTTCTTGATCTGCCATCCGAGTTCTACTCAGTGGTATACTTTCTATCAATTTTACATCCTGTGGATCCACCAAAGCCCGAAGCGCCAGCGAATTCCATCTTCGCAAATGAGGATCAATAAGAAAATCCACTGTAAGGTCTAGGTAAAGATTGTGTTGATTTTTATTAGCTGGCATCGGGCGAGTGGTTGGGAGCCAATGATCATTCCATACGGATATAGAGGATCCTGTTCCCACCCTTTTGATTAGTCATTTGCTTACCAGAGATCTAGCAGATACAATACTCGGCCAGCCATATGAACGAGAATATGAACGAATCGGATCCAGGGGTGATGCATTCCTGTAATACCGACCTTTAAAAACTCGAGAAAATAAAGTATTTGGCTTCTCTATCAGCCGCCATAATTGTTTACCAAGCATCGCTGTTTCGAAATCAGTGATATCTTTAAACCCTAAACCTCCATCGTCCTTACTAATACATACTTTATCCCATGATTTCCAATGCATTCCTCTTGTATTACCGCCAGAGCTCCACCAAAATTGTGCTACCGCACTCGTCAGTTTTTTTGCAGTAGCCTTGGGTAAACGATAGCAAGACATCACATGATTTGGCAAAGCCGTAATCACTGATTTGATGATCACTTCCTTTCCTCCTTTCGTAAAGAACTTAAAAGTCCAGCCATTGACCCTATTATTTAGCCGATCATGTACGAAGACAAAAACTTGTATCTTAGAACCCGCAAGACTTTCCGGCAGGCCTAGATAAGTTCCCATCCCTCCCAAATTATGTATGCCCAAAATATCTTTTAGCTCATGTCTGACAGATTCTTCGATCTTGTGCCCAAATTGAATTGAAGACTTATCAAAGTTTATTAGTTGACCTGAAGCTATCTCAACTATATATGCTAAGATTTAAATATCTTTAAACTACTTATAGAATAATATGAAATATTTGTAACCGAATATTATTTTTAATATAATTAAATCTCGCCCAAGACTATATATATTTCAAAATTTTCTAAAACATATGTTTAACCATTTCGATTACTATTAATTATTTTCAAAAAAAAAAAAATATTAAAATTTAAATATTTTTGAATTACTTATAAAACACTGTTTAATGTTTATAACCAAATATTCTTTTCTAACGTATCTAAATCTCACCATATGCCCCATATCTGATCAAAATATTTAAATTCTTATTACATTTGAAAAACAATTTCATGTTAAAAGAAATATTACTCAAACATATCAATAAATCAATATTTCTCGAAAGTTTAGTATCACACATGAGTCACTATTTCTTACAGCACGTAAACTATTTGATTGTTGTGTTTATAAAAAAATTAAAATATGATAAATATTTCAAATATAAACCAATAAACGCTTAAATAATATTCATTTATATAAAACGTGAAAATAAATATCTGCGCGGACATAATACTACTGCCTCATTTTCAGAAAAAAAATGTCAAATGACTCTTCATTATAAAAAAAAAATAGATTAAAACTTTTTATACACTGAATAATTATATTTGTTTATTCAACTTTTATATAATTATAAATCATTTGTTTAACAATTGTTTGTCTATAAAACTTTTTTAATTTTTTTGCTAATAGTAAATAACTGAAATTCTAAAATCAAGACATTTCTGTAATTTAGATTTATGATTAAGATAAGAACCTAACTTTCAAAATTTGTATGAAATTCTAAAACAACATTTTTATATAAAAAAATATTAGTTTTTTTAAAATGAGAATATATTTTAATACTAATTATAAAAAATAAATAAAATTATATTAATATTTATCAAAAGTTAAAATTCATATGCAAAGGATCAGAGATGATTAACCACGATGATAGATACATTACATAGTCTCCTTATCTGAAATATGTGCAGCTTTATAACAATCCCAAATAACGTGAAAGAAGCTCGTCCACTGAATCTTGGAGAAAATAATTTGGACAAATGTTTTAAGAAACATGATCTGGTCTGAAAATCTAAGGTAAACTCATCACCTCAAAGACGATGAAGAAGGACAAGCCTTAACATACTTGGTAACAAACAGTCACGCGCGATTCAAGTATACCTCCTCACACTCACTCACTCGCTATATAACATAACAACAAAGCTGCATTATAGAAGGAAAAGAAAAAACTGGAACAAGCTTACTCTCCATGATGATTCATGACAACTAAACATTCGCAGTTTCAGCTTCAGGGTGGTAGCAAAGCATCTCGTCCCACATCATCTCCCTGATCATTCTTTCCTCCATGTTCTCATCTATGTCCAGAGCAATAGGGACATGAGCAGGAGGGTTAGAACCAGGATCAAACAGACCCGCCATGTAAGGGTGTAAGAGGGCATCAGTCACAGAGATTCTCTTGGTTGGATCAAACACAAGCATCCTCTGCAGCAAATCTATAGCTAACGGATTCGCTTGCGGGTACAGATTAGAGAGATGTGTACCCCTCGAGAAAGGAAGAGACTTTATGAACCTTTGAGCTTTCGGGTTATCGATAAACCGAATATCAGATTCTTTCTGGCTACCAACAACATTGATAATTAGCTTAAGCTGGTTGAGACATTCAGTCCCCGGGAAAATCGGTTTCCGACCAAGAATCTCCGCGAAGATGCATCCTACCGACCAGACATCAATGGAGGTTCCGTAGTTGTCACAACAGAGAAGAAGCTCAGGAGCTCTGTACCAACGTGTAACCACGTACTCCGTCATGAACTGCTCGTTGCCTTGGCTTGTTCTCGCTAACCCGAAGTCACATATCTTTAGATCGCAGTTAGCGTTGACTAAGAGGTTCCCTGGCTTCAAGTCCCGGTGAAGGATGTTTGCAGAGTGAAGATACTTCAATCCTCTTAGCAACTAAACATAAAACACACAACGTATGTCAGTAACTGAAACATATAATATTAATTTCGTCCCAGCGGACCTCTAACACAATGGCCAGGGTACTTTCCAGTTGAGCTGATGCGTTAGAGATAGTTACACTACATTACCTGAAACAAGAAGTACTTGCAGTGATCATCAGAAAGAGACTGAGAGGACTTGATGATCTGATGAAGATCAGTATCCATAAGCTCATAAACCAAGTAAACATCTTTGAAACTGGATCTAACCGAAGGTAACATAACATCTTTAAGCGCGATCACATTCTCGTGCCTCACATGCCTAAGAAGTTTAAGCTCTCTCAACGTCCTCAACGCATCGACTCGATTCTCAAACACGTTGTGAATCTTTTTGATAGCGACCCTCTCGTTGGTCTCACGGTTGATAGAAGAACAGACCACACCGTAAGCTCCTCTACCAATGGGTTTGATGGGAACATACTTGGTGTCGATTTCGAACAGAGTTTGCCACATGGAGTAGTAATGTTTCCCTTGTTGTTTGATCCCGTTTGGTGGGTCAACTAACATAGCCATTGTTCTTCTGCTAAGATCTCAACAAATCCTCAAAAAGGGTTTATAGAGAGAGTTAACGAATCATTGAAGCTTTTTTCTTCTTTACGTTATTCCTTGTTGGAAAAAAAAAAGTGAAAAAGATTCAATCTTTTTTATCCTTTGCTTTACTTAGCTATCAATCTTACTACTCCCCAGGATAAATAAAAGTAGCAATCTTTCGGCGTAATCATAGTTCAAACTCTTTTATCGAATTAAAACAAAAAAATTAACTAAAAAAGACAGAAGATTTGGACATACCCTTGTTATTACAGAAGCTGGATCGTTGTTTGGTTGGTGATCAGAGAAAGAGGAGAAGGGTATGATTGGATCTGAATTGAGATGGCTTCTTCATAGTTATCTCAAGAAGATATAAGAGAGGAAGTTGTCAGACGCATACGGGGGAATGTTTAGAGAAGAGGAAGCAATCCGTTGTGTTGATGAAGAAGCCTTTCTTACTTCTTTTCTTTTTTCAGAAAAACAATTATTATATTATATAAGGAAAGTCTGCTAATTACGAAAACGACATTCTTTTGTAAGATATTTTGTTTATCCTACTTTTAATTGAAAAGCTTCAGTTACAAACTATCTAGATTCTAGAGAAAATTTGAATTAAATATCTGAAAATAGTTACATGGACTCTTCATTTTATACATATTTAATACAATTGAATTAGATGTTATATCCAGATTTTGTTATAAATGTAAGAATTAAACTTTGATTTGTTTGAGTTAAATAAAAATAGTTAGTTTTCGGTTTTATTTTATTTTGTCTTTGTATATAATAATAAACGTATACGATTGACGACAAAAAAACACGTATACGATTATATAAATAAATTGAGGAAGAGCGAACGATTTAGATGGATCAATGTTTGTACGGGATTCAGTTGACAAAGGTTGAAAGAACTCGAAATGGGATAACCAAAGACGTTTTATTAGACCGATTAAATGGGTTACAAGAGTGACAGGAGATCAAGGAAACAAGCCGGAGCTCGAGGAGCAAACCGGGAGAGATACAGAGCGATTAGGAATAAAGAGAGACTAAAAACCCTAGATCTAGCCACTCAGTATATGTGTGTCAAGTCCCCCTTCTTTCTGTTCCCTTCTCCTCCTTTATAGGCTTCTTCTCCTTGATGCCCTAATTTCGGTCCTCTCTGGGCCTTAGTTCGGAGAAGCCGAGTATACGGGCCTGGATGGAGTTCCTCCGAGCCGGGTGCTTTTGGTCGGCTTTGCCAACGGCTAAAATTACTCTAGGGCCGAGCTGACGACTCTAGTCGCCGAGCCGGATGAATTAGGCCAGCTTGCTGGGCTAGGTCCTGTTATTCGACGGGCCTTGTGGAGTGATGTAATCCATCTCCTACAATAAGTCCCCCCCCCCCCCGTTCACTTGTGAGCGGCGTAGCGGTCTCAGTGAATTTGTGGGCCGGGTTCGTTCGGATGACAGGTTCTAGCGCGAGAGGCAGTCCTCCCCCCGTTGGTCGCATGTTGTTTTTACTCGTAACCGATGGAGAGTGTTTTTTCTCGTCTCTCTGGTCATTGCTTGACGCGTTTAGTCGCTCGAGTAGAGTCTATCATGACTTGCTTGCTTCTTTTATCTTTGCGATGGGGGCATGTTTTACTCGGGCGACAGATTACTTCGGGTGAAATGATGGGGCCGGTTTCGCTGTTCGACCGGGAATCGGTTTAGATCAAAATCGGAGATTGATTCCGGTTTGACTATCCAATCGGAAGCCGGTTTAAGCGAGAAACCGAACCGTCGCAAGTAGGTTTCTGGGCGTGTAGGCGGCCCTTGAGGCCCATTTAGTAGGTGAATTCGTGAAGAAGGCGCGGATCGCATCGAAGTCGGGAGCAGCGACATGAGCGGTAGCGGTTCTGAAGCATCTAACCAAGCCTCGAGACCTTTGAGACAAGTTCGTCGGAGGGTTCGTTTCGACCAGATAGACTGCCGTCCCACGATTTATCATCCTGGCGGGATCTTCGAGGAGCTTTCTCCACTCCCGCCTGAATTACTGCGTGATCCGCGGGCTCAGTCGTGGGGGAATGTGTTCGGTTCCTGCTCATCTCACCACATTGTGAAGAATTTGTTAAGAGAGAGAGTGGTGGTTCCGGCGTTACCTACATCATCCCGTCTCCCGAGCAACGCCCTTGGTCGCCTTCGGTTGGCTACCAATGCGTATACGAGTCCTACTTTGGTGAACACACGAAGCTCTGGTTTCCAATCCCTCGGTTGGTAACGTCGTACGCGTTTCATCGAGATATTGCTATTTCTCAACTGCTGAATGGATCATTGTGCATAGCCGTCATGTTGATGGTTATGGCGGCGGAGATGGATATCTCGATGAGCGTGAGGATGTTTGAGGAGTTGACTTTCACGAAAGCAGAGCCAAACGGGATTTTCACGAAAGCAGAGCCAAGCGGGATCTTCTCGGTAAAGATGTGTGTGAACTACAATGTCTTGACTGGTCACCCAAACAAGACGCAAGATTGGCAGCGTGCGTACTTTTACATCAAGTCCGACGAGCACGCCTTCGAAGAGCCGCCCGGGGACGAATACCGCGTCTTCTGGAATAAAGAACTTGGTAGAGATTTATCTGTTTGGTTGTGTTTTATTTGATGATTCTAACTCCCCCTTTTTTTGGTATTCGCAGTTCGTCATCCGAATACGATCGCCTACCCAGAGAATTTCTTCGAGAGTGCTCAAGCGATCGCGACGCACAGCCATCTTCATTGGCTGGATCTCAGTCGTGCGTGGATACGTCGCCAACAAGCTAGGATCGCCAAAGGTTAGTTCTCTCGGATACCTTAGGTCGAAATATCATAGTTTCCGTATTAAGTCTTTGTCTTGTTCTTCTCGTCGTAGTTGATTGGGAGTCGAGGCTTCCTTGTGTTCTTGGTCCTCGCAAATCGTGTCTCTCCTTGTTTTCTCGGAAGCAGCAGAAACTTCTCGACAAAGCCAGAGAAATGGAGGGAGTTCCACATTTGAGCGCTCTGCTGAAAGGGAAACTGCAGCTGCTTTCGAAGAAAACTACCCCAGACGTTGTTCCGGAATCGACCAATTCTGAGAAAGCTGGGGCTTCCAAGGGAAGAGACTCCGTCATAGTCGACGAGGATGTCGGTGCAGAGCCCTCAGCTTTAAGTCCTAAAAGGAAGAAGAAGAGCAAGAAAGCGAAGAGGAGAGTCACTGATGAGGCTCCTGGTCAAGACGTTCCGCTTGGAGAAACAGTTTCTCTCGGCGAGGCTTCTAAGGGCTCGAAAGCGAAGAAGAAGAAGGAAAGGAAGAAAAGGCCCCGAGAAGAGGCCACTTTTCTTGCTGATCACGATGATATGCCAGGAGAAGGACGAGAAGCCGCTCCAGAAGATCTCGTCGGGGCAGATACGATTGAAGCGGTTCCTGAGGATCGTCCTAAAAAGAAAACGAAGAAGTACCCACTATTCAGTCTTCAATCTTCTAATTACAACACATTATCAGCACGATTGTTCTCTGCAATCTAAGCTAAAATCGCCAATCCCTTAAACCTAACCTAGCCGGTGACTTTAACCTAATCCCGACGAACCCTAATTTGTCCTAGCTCGCGTTCCAGCTCGTCAGCAAACGATCAGCTCCATTCCTAAGGTGTTCCTGATCCTAGACGACCTCACTCGGTCTGAAGGTTCCCTTACGAGGAGAGGGGGGGCCAAATTTCCAGACCGCGTTCAGTTTTCTTACGACGAGAAGACTCCGTTGATTTTTAACCCCCTTCGATGCACGGAGTTGACGCGGCAGATCCGTGGTGGGACGAGGGAAATGCCACAGATAGGAGATCTCTACTTCAAAGATGAATACGTTGATGCCGCCTTCACCAGAGCACGGGTAATGGCGCTATCCTTTATCCTTTTCTCCTTATTGAACAAGTGGGTCGAGCCACCTCGAATAATCCTCATTTTGTCGTTTTGCAGAGTGACGGGAGCATGAACTTCCTTGTAGAGAAGTACGACAGTACCCTGAAGCAGACGATGATCCAGTTGGGATCTTCGGAGAAACTTGCTCAGGCGAGGCTGAAAGCCACCGAGAGAGTGAGGGCTGAGCATGAGAAAGTCAACGAGGAAACTGTTAAGGATAAAGAGGTTCTCCGAGTAAAGTTCGAAGAGCTCGAATGTAAGCTCAAATCTGATAGGGCGGCGAAGAAAGAGCTTGCCCGAGAGAAAGCTTGTATGGAGCAGGCCACCGCGACTCTCGAGAAGGAAAAGGCTGAGCTTCTCGAAGAGAGGGACGCCGCGGTGGCAAAGCTGATCAAAGAGAGGCAGCGCCTGAAGGACTCAGGAAACTTGTAGGTTACTCGTGAAAGGGAGAGGGTTCAGGCCGCTATGACCGATAAGGCGAGTCCTTGCTTTGGTCGCGTGCGCGACTACTTTACTCCCTTAGACGCCTTTGGAAAGGCGAAGAATTTATACGGGCAAGCCTCGGGAACGAGGAAATGCCTCGAGATGATAAGGGACAGCGGGACGGAGATCCCGCAAGAGATGATCGATGTCTTCGCCGAGCAGGAGAAGCTTCATATGGCCGGGGCTACAGAACTTCGCGTGGATCCGCTGTCTGACAGCGATCTTACTCTTTCTCCGCTAGTTCTTCCTTCTCGCTTTGTTGAGGACAGGTTTCGAGCACCGTTTGACCCGTACGGATCAAACGCGGATCTGATCGGAGCGGAGATGGCTTCTCAACTCATTGCCTCCCGCGAGATCCCCGGGGAACCGTCTGAAGAGCCGATGGTTGATATTGCGTCGGCCCCGACAGAGCACACTGAGGTTCCGAGGGAGGGTACCTTCGTGGAGTGCCCGGAGAAGGATAACCTCGAGGGGAGCCCTAAGAAGGACAACCCCGAAATAGATGGTATCGTAGTCCGAGAAGAAGGGACTGAGGACGCGGGCACTGAAGGTCATGTTCTAGTCTCGGATACTTCCTCTGAGGAAGGAGAGGATGAGGAGGGAGAGGGTGATCGAGCTGAGAAGACGTCCTAGCCAAAATCCAATGAGGAAGAGACGAACAGCGAAGACGAACTTTTTGTGTTTTCTGTTGAAACGCGTTTGTGGTCTTGATAGACCCTTTCGTTTTATGATTAGATACATTTTTACCTTGTCGGCGAGTTTGTGGTCTTGATAGACCCTTTTCGTGTGTTTGTTGTTTCTTAACCGTATCTGCGATTTTTTTTTTTTTAAAGTAAATCTCAGCTCGCCTAAAAGTTTCGCAGCGTGTTCGCTTAGAAACGATGGGTGCTTGATCTTTGACTTTCGCAAATAGATAGCAAAACAAGCCGCTAAGGGACTTAGATCAGTTCTTGTCGCGTTACGGCCGAGATAACGTCTAAGTGCGCCATTCTATTTCGAAGATAAGAGACTGATTCTAAGAGTGGAAGGGTCTTTTATCCGTTTTTTCAGTGACAGTCGGGTATTTGGGTAGCTAGTCCGTTACTCGACAGTCGAAAAAAGGTAAAGATTTCGCTCTTTTTGGTCGGTCAATGCTACTGGGGCATAGATGACTCGCGACCGTTGGGTCCTTCAGCTAAGTGTCTGATCAGGGCATAGCTGAGTAATGGAATGTGAGTGTCCGCATACCTCCTGTTGGCGGTACGGTAATCGCCTGATGCGATGACAGTCCTACGAAGGGCGGGGTTCATCGATCGTCATTTTACTCGATTGAGATTGAAACAAAGAACAAGGTTTTGACTTTGGTGTTGTTACAGCTGGGCCTGTTAAGGCTGCCTACGTACCTCGGTTGAGGATCAAGCCATTCGTAGTTCGATTTTCCCGAGTAAAAGTGGCTATTAGAAGCGCATTTACTCGGTTGAGTGGAAGTGACCGCGGAGGTGCATCTACTCGGTTTTTTTTTTTGGGAGGCGACGACGCTTCTACGAGTAGAAACGGCGTATGTGCATTGAGTTCCATGCTCGAGGCACTGCTTCTCCGTGCGACGTTTTGAGTCGGTAGACGCCTGGTTTGACGACTTTGACGATCTTGTAAGGTCCTTCCCACCTAGCCCCGAGTTTACCGGCGTTCAGTTCTTTAGTGTTTTCAAACACTTTGCGCATGACGAGGTCACCGAGTTCGAGGGGTCTGGCCCGGACCCTTTTGTTGTAGTAGCTCTCTATTTGATGCTGATAGTTTTGGATCCGGAGCAGAGCTTGGTCCCGACGTTCTTTGATCTCGTCGAGGGCGTCGAGCAGCATCTCCTTGTTAACTTCTACATACTGGGGCATCTTCGAACGTCGGAGGCTTGTAACATTGACCTCTGCGGGGGGCATAGCTTCGACACCGTACGCAAGGGAGAAAGGTGTTGATTTAGTCGAACCTCTTGGTGTCGTGCGGTGACTCCACAGGACTCCGTCGATTTCGTCGGCCCAATGTCCTTTCTTCAGATCTTGGCGTTTCTTGATGCCGTCAATGATAAGCTTGTTGGAGGATTCCTCTTGGCCATTCCCTTGCGGGTAGCGAGGGGTGGAAGGGCTTAATTGGATGTTCCACCTGCTGCAGAATTCCTTGAAGTTGCCCGACATGAACTGCGATCCGTTATCAGTGACATTTTCGTAAGGCAGACCATGGCGGCAGATAATGTTCTTCCATACGAAGCCGCGGACTTCTTTTTCCGTGACTTGAGCGAAGGCCTTGGCTTTAATCCATTTCGTGAAGTAGTCGGTGAGGACTAGAACAAAATGTCGTTGTCGGGAACTGGGAAGAGGTCCTATGATGTCCATTGCCCATCGCATGAACGGATAAGGTGTTGTTGTCGTTCGTAACATTTCAGTTGAGCAGTGGATACTTGGTGCGTGCCTTTGGCATTTGTCGCAACTTCTCGCGTAGGATTCGCAATCTGCGTTCATTGTCGGCCAGAAGAAGCCTAGACTTCTTACTTTGATTGCCAAGGCGCAACCGCCTGAGTGGTTGCCTCCGACGCCTTCTTGTGTCTCGGCCATAACCCTGAGGGTTTCGTCCCCATGAATGCATTTAAGGAGTACTTTACTCGCAGTCCACCGATGGAGTTCATCGTCTAAGACGACGTAATGAGCACTGAGTGCTTTTAGCCGGCGTGCTTCCCATTTCTCGGCTGGGAGTTCCCCTTTGCTGAGGTAATCGATGAACTCTGTTCTCCAGTCCGGATCGAACCCGTCAGTATCTGGTGTTGTGACCTCGGTGACTAGGGCTACGATGGCCGTTTGGTCGGTCGAGATATCGATACTTGGCTTTTCAATGTGGTGTATTGGGATGGTTCGTTTAACCTGATATCGGAGCTTGCTGCCAAGGGCCGCAAGGGCGTCGGCGCAGACGTTTTCCCCTCTGGGAACTTTATTGAGTTCGAAAAATTCAAACTCTGCTGCTAAACCTTGGACTATCTTGAGGTAAGCATCCATCCGGTCGTTGCGGGCGTCGTATTCGCCGCTAAACTGACTGGCGAATAGTTGTGAATCACAGTAGGCGCTTCGACGTTTAGGCTTGACAACTTTTGCTAAGCGGAGTCCTGTGATTAGAGATTCGTATTCTGCTTCACTGTTCGACGCCGAGAAGCCGAATCTAAAAGACAGCCTGATCAGTTCTCCGGTCGGGGACTGTAGTTGGACTCCGGCCCCCGCGCCTTTGTTAGTCGAGGATCCGTCGACATGAAGGGTCCAGTTTGGGTTCGCGAGTGCGAGGTCTTGCTCCAGTTCCGGGGCCAGTTCTACTAAAAAATCTGCAAGAACCTGGGACTTTTCCGCCGTTCGGTTCATGTAAGTGATATCAAGTTCACCGAGTTCGATGGCCCACTTTGTTAACCTCCCGGACCTGTTGGTGTTCTGAAGTATTGTTCGGAGGGGCTGGTTGGTTAGTACATCCACCGAATGTGACTGAAAATATGGGCGAAGCTTTCTTGCTGCTTCGACGACGGCCAGTGCCATCTTCTCCAGAGTCGGGTATCGCGTTTCTGGTCCCGTCATACGCCTGCTTGTGTAGAAGATTGGTTTTTGTTCGCCGTGGTCTTCCTTTATCAGAACGCTGCTGACTGATGTAGGGGACACCGCGACGTAAAGAGATGGAACATCGCCGACATCCGGCTTGGCGAGTACATGTGGTGTAGTCAGATACTGTTTGAGTTGAGCAAATGCCTCCTCGCACTTCTCATCCCAGATAAACTTCTTATTCCCTCGCACATCCGGCTTGGCGAGTACATGTGGTGTAGTCAGATACTGTTTGAGTTGAGCAAATGCCTCCTCGCACTTCTTATCCCAGATAAAATTCTTATTCCGTCGCAGGAGATCGTAGAATGGTAGACACTTGTCGGTGGATCTAGAGATGAACCGATTGAGTGCAGCAATCCGACCCGTGAGCCGTTGGACTTCTCTACTATTTTTTGGACTTGGGAGGTTCAGGACCGCCGAGATCTTCTTCGAGTTGGCTTCGATTCCTCGTTGTGTTACGATATAACCAAGGAATTCTCCTGAGGAAACTCCGAACGTGCACTTCGCCGGGTTTAGTTTCATGCCGGATTTGTTGAGAGTTTCGAAGCAATCTTGTAGGTGGCGGAGGTGGTCGGCAGCATGTAGCGACTTAACAAGCATGTCGTCGATGTATACTTCCATGGTGTCGCCCAGCTTATCTGCGAACATTTTGTTCACAAGACGTTGGTAAGTCACTCCTGCTTTCTTTAGGCCGAATGGCATGACCTTATAGCAGTAGGTTCCCCTCTCTGTGATAAAGGCCGTTTTCTCACGATCGTCATGGTGCATCATGATCTGGTTGTACCCGGAGAAGGCGTCCATGAACATGAACATCTCGTTCCCGGCTGTAGACTCGACCAGACGGTAGATATTGGGGAGAGGATAGTTGTCCTTCGGGCAGGCTCTATTTAGGTCAGTGAAGTCGACGCAGACGCGCCATTTCCCGTTCTTCTTTTTGACAACTACCTGGTTTGCTAACCACTCAGGATAGCGCACCTCAGCGATTGAACCGGCACCGAGTAACCGTTCAACCTCTTCGTTCACAGCTTTTGACCTGTCGGGCCCATGCTTTCGTCTCTTTTGTCGGATGGGCTTGAAGGTTGGGTCGACATTAAGCTCGTGAGTCGTTATAGCTGGATCAATCTCTTTCATGTCTGCCATAGACCATGCAAACGTAGACACATTCTTCTTGAGGAAGTAGAGAATTGACTGCTGCATATCCTCAGATAGATATGCGCTGATTCGTGCGGTCCGGCTAGGATCAATGTCGTCAATAGGCATCTCGAGAACTTCATCTTTCTGGGGGCAGACTTTTGAGATCGGGGGAGAGACAAAGTTAACCGGTAGAGAAGAACGCTGGAGCTTCAATAATTCTCTAGCGGCCTTCTGATCCCCTCGCAATGTTTTTATCGTGTCGTCCGTACCGGGAAATTTGATACACTGGTGATAAGTCGATGGGATTGCTAGCATTGAGTGTATCCAGGGGGTTCCAAGTATGGCGTGATAAGGTGCCTTTGTGCTTACAACGGCGAACTTGACCATTCGAGTAACTCCGCATGCACGCACCGGAAGGCGGATTGTCCCCAGTATTGTTTCAGAAGATCCATTGAAGCCAGATAACGTTCTGGAGGACGCTTTGATGTCGTCGAGATCAACTCCCATCTTTTGCAGCGTTCCTCGGAAGATGAGATCGACGGGGCTCCCCGTATCAATGAGTATTTTGGTGACGTCGTACTCCCCAATTCCAAGAACGACAAGAAGAAGGTTGTTGTGGGGGATATGAATCCCTGCAGTGTCATCAGGCGAGAAGGTTATCGGAGGATGACTTGGCGACCTAGTTGGCCACCTTTTCAAAGTTGCGACTTGCCGGCGGTAATCCTTGACAGAACGAACAGAATTTTCGCAGGGAGGAGAACCGCCCATAATGACATTTAGTCGCTGTCTTGTTTTTACTCGCTTGGAGTTCAAGAAGGCGCGCAGGTCGGCTGATGCATTGTCGTCGTTCGGCGACATCGTAGAGTTGCCTTACGTCTTAGTTTGTTCCAACCGTCTTCGGAGATCTGTGTGCTTTGAGCGATTGAGAAGTACGCGAAGATCGCACGCGCCGGCGTTGAGTTTGTCTCGAAGATCACCGTTGGGGAACTTCGGATCTGTTTTGGGGTCAGGATCACCGGTCGAGATACGGTGAGACTTCCTTGCGTTCAGCGTTAGTCGGAGATCACTGTCTTCGGACTTGAGCTTTCGTTTGAGAACATCTCTCAGATCTCCTAGTATAGGTGTATCGTCGTTCTCGTCGTCTGATGGCAAGCTTTGCTGAGAGAGTATAACCTCTATGCGCCTGCGGTTACCCGGCTGTTCTTCGTCGGGTGAGGAGTTTTCCTCACCGTCATCCTTCGGAGTTTTATCCTCATCTTGCTGCTGCGTTTCGTTTTGTCGGCCTTTGCCGGTAGCTTTGCGCTGGGCCATTTTTTCTTTATTCTTGCTCCAGCTTTTGTCGTTTTTGGGCTTAGCTTTCAGGAGCTCGAATTTGAAGTCGCCGCTAGCGAGAGACGAAAGGTAGTGCGCATAGAGTGATTTGCACTTTGTCGTATCATGTCCTTTTATGTCGTGATATTTGCAATGTTTGGTGAGATCGACGGTTCTGGAAGGGCCTGCCGTCGGACTTGCTGCTACAGCGGGTTGAGTCGCGCAGACAGTATCAGTTAGCTCACCAGACGAATCGAGCTCTCTGGCCCATTTGTTCCACCCTTCTCCGCGGACTATTATGGTTGAGATTGGCACGTTATTCTCGTTGACGATATACATGTAACCGTCTTTTCGGTCGTTTTTGTCACTAGGAGCATGCTGGCGCGGTTCTTGTCGCGTGTTAGTATTTTTCGTCGCTGGTGCTTTCGGTGCGTTCATCTTGCTTAGGATTGCGTTTGTATCTTCTTCCATTCGAATAAATTTATCAGAACGAGCTGTAGCCTTTTGGAGCGAAGTGGTTGGATTTTGGTATAAGTCTTCTCGGAACTTAGAGCGGACCCACAACGTGTTCCGCAGGGCATCGATGGCGATGCCGTCTGGGATTTCAATCCTTGAGACGACTGCTTTGAACTTCTCCATGTAGTCGCGGAGGCTTTGATATTTGGTTTGGTTGAGGTTCCACAGGCTAGAAGCAGTGGCACTGCGCTTTGTGAACAAAATGTATGTCTTGAGGAAGGCCGCTGATAAGTCACGGAAGCTTCCGATTGAGTTCTCCTCTAGTTGGGAGAACCAGGTCAGGGCCTGCTCGTGGAGAGTCTCGACAAACAGTTGACAGTAGCCTGCGTCCCTTTCTTCATCGGAGAGTCGAGCGCGTGCCATCGCGATATTGAAAGCCGTCATGTGTTCCACCGGATCTCCTCCGGGCTTGTACTCAGGGAGGCGCAGCTTCTCTATCTTCCCGAGTTGTACACTGGTCAGTGCGCTAGTAAAAGGGGTTCGCGAGGTTGCAGCGAGTACGCTCTCGATTTGTGGAGCCGCACTAGTAACCTGATGGATCTTCGAGCTCATTTGTTGAAAGCTGAGTTTGAGCTCGGCGATATCGCGTATGGTTGCGAGATCTGGTCTTATCGGGGCAGCATCGGCGAGGAGGGTTTCATTAGGTTCCGAGTCGTCTGATATGTGGTCGCCACCCGTCTTCGTCGGGTTTGTGTTGAATAGGCGACGGCGTATCGTCTGGGGACGGCTTGTTTGGCCGTTTGGAACGGTGAGTGCTGCGACCAAAGCAGCTAGCTGGTCGTTGGTTGTCTTTTGAACTTTGTCTTGTCGAGTGAGTCGAGCAATGACAGAGCTCATGAAATCTGCGGGAACTGGCGGCGCGACTTTAGGCGTAGGTGTTGGTTCTCCGCCTGGAGCGCCGAAGGTGGCGTCGTCTTGAGCAATGTAGATCTAGAACGTTACTTTAGTCAGCCCCACGGTGGACGCCAATTGTTTGTACGGGATTCAGTCGACTAGGTTGAAAGAACTTGAAATGGGATGACCAAAGACATTTTATTAGACCGATTAAATGGGTTACAAGAGTGACAGGAGATCAAGGAAACAAGCCGGAGCTCGAGGAGCAAACCGGGAGAGATACAGAGCGATTAGGAATGAAGAGAGACTAAAAACCCTAGATCTAGCCGCTCAGTATATGTGTGTCAAGTCCCCCTTCTTTCTGTTCTCTTCTCCTCCTTTATAGGCTTCTTTTCCTTGATGCCCTAATTTCGGTCCTATCTGGACCTTAGTTCGGGGAAGCCGAGTATACGGGCCTGGGTGGAGTTCCTCCGAGCCGGGTGCTTTTGGTCGGCTTTGCCAACGGCTAAAAGCGCTCTAGGGCCGACTGACGACTCTACTCGCCGAGCCGGATGAATTAGGCCAGCTTGCTGGACTAGGTCCTGTTATTCGATGGGCCTTGTGGAGAGATGTAATTCATCTCTTACAATCAACAATCAAGTAACCGGCCCCGCACGTGGGTGCAGTGAAGTATAACAGGTAGCATAAGTAGATTGGTAGTATTCTTTTTTCTGTTCGAAGTTTCCACTGAAAGCTGGTGTAGTTAAACCTAACTCGAAAATCATATAAATGCCAAGTACAACAACAAGGCTTTACAACTAATATTTGAGTGTGGCTGGTGGGTTTGAGCCCAAGTCTCCACGGCACAACGTGGAATTTTTACAACTAAACTAAAACCATTTTTTTGCTATTATAACAATTTTTAAGTTACTTAAACGTTACGATATGTTCAAATCTTGCTAGAGATGGAATCATTTAAGCCGAGAAAACCAAACCCTTTACAGATTCGACGACCCAATTTCTCCAAGTAGACAAAACAATGTGAGTACCATGGATCGGATTAGTCAATAAAATGGCCCAATATAGTTCTAGAATAATATCGACAATTTGCTTCTCTCCTAGTTGGGCGATGGCATCATAAGTGTGTTTGGAGTTCAGGTCCACCAAAACGAAAGAGCCCAACGGTGCACTTGAGTACCCGTAGAAGAAGTTTGAAGCTTTTTCATACAATCTGATATCTTTCATACAAAAACAAAAAGAAAGATTTTCTAAGCCATTTTATCTTGTTTAGTCAAAAAAACAAACAAAAAGAAAGTGACAACTAAAGAAACTACAAACCGTTCAGATGAGAAAGATTTTATTTTTCTTGACCAAATAGATCCACTAGTCATCACTTTTATCTTGCAAGTGTCCAACCATTTTTTTTAATCAAGATTAAATTCATACAGCCATGGGGATAAGGGGAGGAAGTCATCTCTTTTATCTTGCAAGAGGCAAATTATGGTATCATCCATTCCCTGGCTAGAAGTACAATTAACACAGAAGAGAGTTACATTAAGAGACACATTGTGACTTTGGTTTTTGCTAATAGACACATTCTCTAGTTGGCATACAATCTTTGGCCGGCTGTAATTTCTCAGACACAAATAACTCTCATTTTGTTTAAAGAGAAGTGTGTTGCTTTTAAGGAGGCAACCTTAAGATTCTTAAGTTTCCATTCAGTTGCAATAAATGATAAAGAGGTTAAGTCAAAACGTAGATGTATGAGAAAAAGTGAATTGTTTTTGGTCGTTGGATCTATTTAAAAGCGAAAGATCTAACGGCGGTGGACATATTAGAGTGCTACGAGTGTGTATGGTAGATGGTGCAAGGGAAGGTAAACAGATTTCACTATAACTCTCTAACGTTACAAACCTCTTTTTCCTTTATATAACTTTCTATAGATACAATTTATATGGACACAAAAATGTTACAAAATTTTATGTGGGCAAGTTTCTGTATACACAATTTGGTGGACAAGGCCATTACTTTGACTTGGATGGGATTGGCGTGGATGCATGCGAAGCCGTTGTGTGCATATTGAATCAGTGGTTAGGTTTCTAGTGGACACGCAGCTTTGGACATGAGATGAAAGTAGGCATGAGTATGCAATATGTTAGTTAAATACTGTTGGGGTCAAAATCGGTCACGACGGAATCAATGTCTGAAAGTCCGTAAAAACCGGCATGAAGGTTTTTACAAAAACTAAATCTTAGAAAAAGATCTATTTTTACGAAGAATCTTGCGGAGAAAACACATTCACGAAAAATCGGAGAAAGACGCGAACAAGGTTGCCGCGTAGCAACCAGCGCAAAATCTGGTCGCTACGTAGCGACCGAGCTCTCACCAAAGCTGGGTCGCTACATAGCGACCGAGCACGAACACGACTCGGTCGCTACGTAGCGACCGAGCTCTCACCAAAGCTGGGTCGCTACGTAGCAACCGAGCTCTCCCCTAAGCTCAGTCGCTACGTAGCGACCGAGGACGTACACGGCGCGGTCGCTACGTAGCGACCGAGCTCTCACCGAAGCTCGGTCGCTACGAAGCGACCGAGGACGTACACGGCTCGGTCGCTACGTACACGGCTCGGTCGCTAAGTAGCGACCGAGCTCTCACCGAAGCTCGGTCGCTACGTAGCGACTGAGCACGCACACGACTCGGTCGCTACGTAGCGACCGTGCTTTCTTATAAATCGATAAGACACAAATCCATGCATTCTCGTCTACTCTTTCATACTATCTCCCGAAGACCGTAGCCAACCCATTTCATGTTTCTCGTTATTTGAAGTCATCAATCGAACTTTACGATAAAATTCGCGGAAAGTTCGTTTTTATCGAAAGAAGCCGTAATAAACGTTTCGAGTCAAACAACGGCCCAAAGAGACCTAGGACGTGACTCGAAACCCACTTACGATTTCTTAACCAAAAGCCCATAAACCGTAGGACGGTTTATGCTTGGTTCGCAAGAAAAGATAAATGTCAATTTTCCGCGGATAAATATGAAGTATTCGAAGATAATTAGAAAGATCGGGAAAAACAAAATATCTCCATTTTTAGGCTATGAATGCTTAAGGGCTGAAGGGGAAAGCGTAAACCGACCTAGGAGCGAGTATATAAGGAATCCTAGGCGAGAGGCATAAGGAGAACTTTTTAGACACAGAACTCTCGGCACTTAGAAACTCTGAGGCATTATTCTCGA
>NC_027754.1:3809987-3811066 GCF_000695525.1 Brassica oleracea var. oleracea | reverse complement strand
ATGACTGGCACCCGATTACCAGACGAACGTGCACAAGCAGTTCGATCTCTTGGTTCACTCTTGAACTACGTTCGGCTTGATCCTCGAAAGGGGTATGTAGGCAGCCTTTCATTAGGTTCAGTCTGAAATTAATCAAAAACATTTTCTGTATTTTCTTCGTCTTTTGTTATCGAGCTGCGAGTCAACTAGGTTTAAGCTTTTAGGCCGCTAGAACTAGGTAATCGTATCAGTCTAGTTCGGAAGATAAATGTCAAGTCTCAAAGGATATACACCAATATCGAAAAAGGCGAACATACACAAGAAGAGGAAGGGGAAACGAGCAAGCAAAACTGAGAGGAGACAAAACTGCATCTTCGAGAGACCTAAGATATTTGCAACTTGAAATTTTTGAAATCAGACTTGGAGTTTTCGTAGGAAATTACTAAGAAATAAAAACGTCTTTGAGACTGCCATAGAACTTTAGGGAACGTAAAACCTAGGTGGATAGTCTAGCGAGCTAAGTCTTAGGTGATTTTTCCTGTCTCGATATATTGTCCCATAACTGTTCGTCCAGATCTTGCAAACCGATCTAGACTCTCCAAAAATCGAGAAACGATCGCCACGCATATCAAGCTCGCTTCCTAAGGAGAGAAGAAACTAGAGACATGAACGTCGTCTTTAAACCGATTCGTTTCTGGCAATTCTCTCGGAACCGACATATTCCAAGTCTTCAACCTGGAAACAACCAAATCACAGTCCAAGCGTCGTCTTCAAACCGACTCGGATTGTCGATCATTCTATTCCTCGAGAAAAAAGGGACGGAGTAGGTGCGTATACTATACTCGTATACTCCCATACTTCAAAAACATATTCAAACAATGCGATGTCTCGTCAAGATCAAGAAAACGCTTTCGACAAGAAAACGCTTTCGACAAAGCAAACTCTCATAGAAATATGCGGGAAAATATTCATACAATGTGATGTCTCATCAAGATCATCCTAAAAGCAAACGACAATCTGATATTCGTCTAAACACTAGGAACTGATCCAAACCATGTTGGAAAAATTCTAAAAGACTATACAGCATCTATCATCGCAAT
>NC_027754.1:3809123-3809578 GCF_000695525.1 Brassica oleracea var. oleracea | reverse complement strand
ATATGTCGCGTCAATTTAATAAATTCGTAAAAACCGGTCGCCCGTTACTTACGCAAAAAATCCTTCGTATAATCAGATCATGTCATACGAATTAACTTTTGAAAGTAAACGTAACAGGTTTTACGAAAAAGTAGCAAAAAACCAAGTTGTATGATCTGACATTGGACGACCAATATAAACTTTACTTCCTCGCACCACGATCTGAAAGGTCTCATTCTTTAGCCCCACGATTCACTGGCATTCTTTTCTTCTTTTCTTTTCCCTCGGTCACATCCGAGAAGGTAGTCGTCCCGCAACTGACTCCGCACGGAATATGTATCGAGCTTCTTAGGCTTTATCTCCCTCAGAAACAAAAGAAACAACTTCCATACGAATAAAGGAAACATTATACGAAACTTTCATCGTATAAATTAACCCTAAAGTGGAAAAACGTTTTCTACCACCATGGGCATACT
>NC_027754.1:3798908-3806557 GCF_000695525.1 Brassica oleracea var. oleracea | reverse complement strand
TACGTAGTGGCCGAGCACGTACACGGCTCGATCACTACGCAGCGACCGAGCTCTCACTGAAGCTCGGTCGCTACGTAGCGACCAGCTCTCCCCGAAGCTCGATTGCTACGTAGCGACCGAGCACGTACACGGCTCGATCACTACGTAGCGACCGAGCTCTCACCGAAACTCGGTCGCTACGTAGCGACCGATCACGTACACGGCTCGGTCGCTACGTAGCGACCGAACACGCACACGACTCGGTCGCTACGTAGCGACCGTGCTTTCTTAAAAATCGATACGACACGAATCCATTCACTCTCGTCTACTCTTTAATGCTATCTCCCGAAGACCGTAGCCAACCCATTTCATGTTTCCCATCATTTGGTACGCACACTCAGCCTTTAAATACGATAGTACCATTCCCAGCCGTACGGTACCCGTTCACCTCCTTGTCGACCATCCCTTGGAGAGTGGAGTCCATCTCCTGGGCCTTACTGATTCGACTCAGTAGGTCAGCTTGTTCCACGACCTCTAGTCCGGCGCCCTCCTCGTTTACTGTCATCGCACAGAGACGTAGTTTTGTTATGGCCGTGGCGAGTTCCTGAGTTTCCTTTGCTCTGGAAACATCCGATTTCCTTTGGCTTAAGGCATCTGCCACCAGATTTGCCTTCCCGGGGTGGTAATCGATGACCAGGTCGTAATCTGCTAGCAGCTCCATCCACCTGCGTTGCCGTAGATTCAAGTCTCCTTGGGTGAACATGTATTTCAAACTCTGGTGATCTGTGAAAATTTGCACCTTTTCTCCGTATAGGTACGATCTCCAGATTTTAAGGGCGAATACCACTGCTGCTAACTCTAGGTCATGTGTTAGGTAGTTAGTCTCATGTTTCCGCAGCTGTCTGGATGCGTAGGCGATCACCCTTCCCTCCTGCATGAGTACGCATCCCACTCCAACCCCGGAGGCGTCGGTGTAGACCACAAATGGCACCCCTTTGTAATGATCGCAACGCTCTCACGCGGATTCGAAATAAGATCTACTGTTTTCTCTAAACTCGTTTGTTACCTTTTCATGATTTCCGCATATATTTGGTCACTTGCCGTTGGCTCTCGCAGAGATCCGGGACCTCTGGGAAAGGGTTTTCCTAGTTTCCTAATTTAAACGTAAATCGACAGTGCGAATTTCGGTTCCCACAAATACCAAAAGAGCCACACATACTCAGTTCGTGGAATTAAAGTACATGAGTAGACATAATCTGAAGGGAACATTAAGAGCAAAACAAAGGTGCCCATTAGGTGTATCATGTGCGGCGGCAGAAGACGGGTTGCTAAGGCTGTTGTTGGTTGGGTGAGTTGTGGTCGGGCAAGTCATGGTTAGGCGTCAGCTGTTCGGCAGCTTTATGGTCAGAGATTATGTGGACGGGTGATGTGTGGTCAGGAGTTGAGTGGTTACGAAGTGTGTGTTCGGACGATGTGTGGACGGGGATTGTGTGGTAGTGCGACGAGCAGTGGTTAGACAAGTTGTGAAGTGGTGAGGAATCAATGATAGGTGCCGAGTGAATGTCGGAGTTGAGGAATAAAGGATAAAACTTTTCTGCAGATTTAAACAAAAAAACATAGAGTTGAGGTTTATATCGAGAACTCAGACAAAACTAAACTAGAAAATCTTATGTTGGAGAACAGAAGAGAGAAACGGACCTTCCATGTTGGAGATTTGGAGTGAACCACAGCGCCGACCGATTTCGATAGCTTTGATTCCGCAAGGGAGACTCTCCAAACCGGTAGTTTCGATAATAGAAGCTTGTAGGAGATAGATTTTTCCAGATTATGTTCTGGAGTGGAGAAAAAAAATGATTGGGGTTCGTGAAGAGTCTCAGTCGATTTACGGATTTAGGTTTTTTTTTATTTTGCTAAAGAGGATTGGTTTTCAACAGAATTAATGGATTATTGACTTTTTAATAATCAGTCAATTTTGTTTGGTTAGGAAACGCAAAAGAACACAAAAATAACTAGTTTAAGGGTATATAGATCAATTCAGTAGGTGAAAGTGTTCTCAAAGTCTAATGTGCCTTATTGAGTAATTGGAAATATGAAATATATCTTTGAGGGTAAAATTTTCTTAACACAAACATATGATGTGGTGTTTACAACAATGTCTGCTGCAAACCAGTCCTTTGAAAACTTTAGATCAAAATTCTCTTTGATTTAAATGTTTCACACATTTACTTTTTCAGTCATTAAATGGGAGCCCAAGTGAAAACAAGTAAAGTTGGAATCAATCGCCTATTTGTATTAACGCATGCTTGAAGGATAAGTCAATCTTAGTAGGAGAAAACGTTGTAAATGTGATAAGAAAAAGAACTTGGTATATGATTATTCGGTTAAGAGACAAGTAATGTCATCATGTGAAAATTGGAGTTTAGAAGAGAATCATCTTCGCTTACCTAGTTACCTATAAGGAAAATTTCATAAAATACCCCAACTAATATTTGTTAAGTTTTTTTAATACCCAAACTTTATCGCTAGCTACTTTAATATTTCAACTAATTATTTTGTCCATTTTAACACATTAACTTTTAAAATTGTGCTCATTTTAATATTAAACTTTATTTATTTTAATCAAAAATATTAATAAGTTGAAATAAAATTAAAAAAATTCTCTAAAATCTAAAATAAAATCTTTAAAATTCCCACTTTTATTTTTGTTATAGGAAAGAAGGCAACTAAATTATGCATAGAATTTTAGATTTAGAAAAACTTAATTTTGAAGGAAGAAAAATAAATTTGTTTTCTATTTTCGAAAATAAACTAAATTTGATATTTACAACTTTAAACTTGTATTACTCAATTTAAGATTATCCACAATTTAGATATTTTTATTTCTAAAATTAGAATTTTGAAGATTGTTTTGTGAATTTTAGAGATTTTTAAAAAACTTATTTGAAACTTATTAATACTTTTAATTAAAAGAAACACAGTTTGGGTATTAAAATGAGCACCATATTAAAAGTTTGTTTATTAAAATGGGAAAAATAGTTAGTTGAGGTATTAAAGCGGAGAGCGAAAAAGTTTGGATAGTAAAAAACTTAACAAAAAAATTTAGTTGGATATTTTTATAGAATTTTTCCTATATAGCACCAGTACTGGCTGACCGGCTATGAAATCGTGGGACTTAAAACAATTATTAAATGATAAATACATATATTTAATTTAATTATTTAAAGGACCGAATGACATATACTATATATTAAATTATTAATCATTAAAATTTTGGAAATCATTGGTGAATGTTTCACCTTGCTATGTTTATTGTATATATAGTACTAGGATTCACTCAAGTCCTAAAACTCATTAGATATTTGAAATTGTTTGTATGGTTTCAAATCTCTAGAAACATAAGAATTATAAGAACAACTTTTCTTATTAGTTTTAGAAACTACTCAAAACTAAAGCTCACAATATGTTTTTCTTAGATCATATGGAACACTTCTACATTAGACCTATATTTATATGAAAATGGGCTACGGAAAACACGAACCTAACCTAAATAGAAAACTTTTTTTTCTTATTTCTAGGTTTCCGTATTGTGTTTATCTTAATATATTAAACATCTAATAATATGTTAAGTTTCCACAAACTTCGAATTATCCAACATTCACCCTTTTAATTCCAACTTGAACCAAGGAGACAATTTCTTGAACTCTGATTAAGTTCCTCATTTGCTTGAACTTACTCCTTGCTAATGGCTTGCTAAGAATGTCGGCCTTCTGCTCACCACCCGCACATGCTCCACTTCAATTTTACTATTCTCCACACACTCACGAATGAAGTGATACTTCTTGAGTCTTACTCCTTCCCTGGAAAATTGGATTCTTCGTTAGAGCAATGGATGATTTGTTGTCGTTTTTAACCTTGACCTTCCCGCCTTTTTACTTAGTATCTCACTCAACAATTCTTTGATCCATATAGCTTGCTTCGCTGCTTCTGTTGATACCATGAACTCAGCTTCGCATGATGACAATGCAACCGTCTGCTGTTTTTGTGATGTCCAAGTGATCAACTGAACCGTAATAGAATGCATGTTGTGACGTGCTCCTCCAGTCATCGAGATCAATGTTGTGACTGCTGTCACTATAACCAACGACACTCCTTGACCCATATCTCTTAAAGAACAGACTGAAGTTTTTTGTTAACAGACTGAAGTTTTTTGTTCCTTTCACATACCGCACTATGTGCTTGATGGCTTGTCCGTGAGAGTCTCTCGGATTGTGCATGTATATGCTAAGAACTCCAACTGCGTAACACCGGTCGGGTCTTGTGTGAAGTTGATACCTCAAACATCCTATGATTCTTCTGAACTCTGTAGCATTTATCTCTCGTTTATCTTCAGCTTTTGAGATCTTCTAATTCGCCTCCATTGGAATTTGAGTTACGTTACACACTTCCATCTTTGTGTCACACATGATTCCTTGAGAATACTTTTCTTGTTTTATTTTGATTGTGTCTGCTCCTTGAATCACCTCAATGCCAAGATAGTATGTTAGCTTACCTAGATCTGACATCTCAAACTTCTTAGACATCTCCTCCTTGAATTGCTTAATCACCTTAAGCAAAGTTCCCATCACAAATCGATCATCGACGTAGATGGCTATGATCAAGACGTCTCCTCCTTCAGTCTTGCGGTACACTGATGGTTCCTTCGTGCACTTCTTAAATCTCATCTCCTTGAGAACTTGATCAAGTTTCACATTCCATGTTCTGGGTGCCTGGCGTAATCCATATAAAGTCTTGTGTAACACATACACTTGATCCTCTTCTCCTTCCTTTTCAAAACCTTCGGGTTGAGTTACATACACTAACTCCTTTAGATCTCCATTCAAGAAAGAGGTCTTCACGTCCATGTGATGTATCTCCCAACCGTTTGTTGCTGCAAAGGCTATTAAGAGCCGAATAGTTTCGAGTCTTGCCACTGGTGCAAACACTTCATCGAAGTCTATTCCTTTTCTTTGTACATAGCCTTTTGCCACAAGTGTCGCCTTATACTTGTTTACTGTGCCTTCCGCCTTTCTCTTGATCTTGTAGATCCACTTCAACCCTATAGATTTAACTCCAGTCGGTCTATCCACAAGCTCCCATGTCTTGTTTCTTGTGATAGACTCCAACTCGGCCACCATCGCTTCAACCCATTCTCGTATGTGTTCAGCCTCAAAATAGTTCTCTGGCTCGCCATCCACTGTGAGCAGCAGCATTTCACTTTCTTGATCTGCAAGTAACACATAATCATCGAGATATCTTGGTTTTTTTATGGTTCGGCCTTGTCTAGTCACCAACGATTGTCCTCCACCGTCTTGGTTTGCATTTTGAACCTCATCTTCTTCTTCTTCATCATCTTGGTTTATAGCTGCCTGCCCATGATCATCACCTTGATCATTACGTTCTTCTATATCACCCTCATGTGGAAGCTTAAGGATACTTGGTTCACAATCAGCTTGGTTGTTGTAGAAGACCAGTTCCAAGCATTCTTCTCATCGAAAATCACATCTCTACTCACCATCACATTCCATGCGACTGCATCATAGAGTCTATAGGCTTTGGAACCCGACTCAGTTCCAAGATTGATCACACTCTTTGATCTCTCATCCAACTTCTTCAGATAAGGCCCAGTGATTTTCGCATGAGCTACACAACCGAATATCCTCAAGTGCTTGATATTTGGTTTCTTCGACGTGAGGCACTCGTATGGCATCTGATCCTTTAAAGCTTTTGTAGGAACTTTGTTGATGAGGTAAGTTGAATGTCGTACACCTTCCCCCCCCCCCAAAAGTAGTTCGACATCTTCATTGCCTTCAGCATACTTCTTGTCATTCCCCATTAACGTTCGATATTCTTCTCTCCACAACACTGCTTTGCTGAGGGGTGTAAGGCGCGGTAAGGTGCTTTTTGACTCCATTCTCTTCACATAATAGATTGAACTCAGCTGAGGTAAACTCTCCTCCTCTATCAGTGCGAAAGGTTTTACAGGATGACCATGTTTGCTTCTCTACACTCTCTTTAAACCTTTTGAATCGATCGAATACCTCACTCTTCTTCTTCAATATTATAATCCACATATACCTAGAGAATTCATCGATCAAGACAAAGACATACTTATTATTTGTGGTCGTTGGTGGTGTGATTGGCTCACACAAATCTCCATGCAATAACTCTAATGGCTTTGTCGCACGAAACATGGCATTGGTCAGGAATGAATGTCTGATCTGCTTCCCTGCGAGACATGCGTCATACACGCTTTCTTTGTGTGTTACACACAGAATTCCTACGACCATCTCCTTCCTTACCATGCTGTTCATCACTCCATAGCTTATATGTCCTAGTCGAGCATGCCACCTCCATGTAGCATCTTCATCCCTTACATGTAAACACTCCGGGTAGCTTATCCCCATAAGGGTCTTGTAGAGGCGATTAGGAGATCTTGAAACACGTACTAGCAACCTTCCACACGAATCTGTGAGAGTTAATGATCTCACTCAAATTACCCTATGGAGTGAATTACTCTCTCAGATAAGAGGTTCAGTTGTAGTACTTAGGGATCAAATTCACAGGGATCAAATTCACAGGGAGCTAAGGGACCTAATAAATCTAATCAGAGTGATTAAGCTAGGTTGATTATGATTAAATTTAAATAGCAAATTTGTGAGCAAGACAGTTGCTCGATTGATTTGACTGAGGTTTTGGTACTTAGATGAAATAGCTAGACTTAGGGTTTCTATTCAGGTAATCAGGATTATAATCCCTACAGAAGCCTAACAAGTTGTATGCATGATATTATAGAGCTCAACACTTATAAACAAACCAACCGGCTCTCGCTTTCTAGGTTTGTCTATTGACCAGATATAAGTGTCGATCGATGATTCAATAGGAATATCGATCGATACACTTGTTGTACCGTCGATCGATTATTCGATTGGAATATCGATAGTTGCGTTTAGTCAAGCTTTACGCGCGGGTTGAATGTGCTCACTAGGCTTCCTAGATCAGATCTCGCCTTACTCTAGCAATCCTAGCTCAATTAGGATGGATTCAGGGTGAGATGCAAGTGAAGACCGGTACCCCAAACTCCTAGAGCTAGTTTTAGCTAGCTAAACTAGAAACATGCTTTAATGACAATCCTAATGATGAATATCACAACTTATCAATCTATAGTTGGGGCTAATCCCTCATAACCTATTTAAACCCTAAAACTACATAGACATGGCTAAGCAATTTATAACTGCAATTAGGTATAAAAAGTGCATAGATAAATAAATAGATATCAATGGAGTTCCAATCATAAACCTCTTTGGATCTTCTCTTCAATCTCCTAAAAATCCTAGAAAACTTTTGCTGTGAAAATAGTAAAACAAGAAAGCACACCTTGTGTAATACTCCGTCCTTAAAAAAAAAAAAAAAAAACCATAATTTCGGTATTATGGAATTTCTCGGGGAAGCCGAAGGCTCGAGAAATATTTATCCTCAAGGTTAAAGTTAGTCTACAGGTTATTAAAATATTCAGCTCATCAGATTGGGAATGAAAAAATATTCGGGATTGATCGCGGGACGAAAATTCACCAGAAGGGCCGAAATCGCGCAAATCGACCGAGAAGCTCGAGGTGGCTTGATCTAAGGGATCA
>NC_027754.1:3797796-3798860 GCF_000695525.1 Brassica oleracea var. oleracea | reverse complement strand
AAGGAGGTGAAGACGTGCATGAAGAAGTTCCATGCAGCTCGACACACAGAAGCAAGAGGTGTCGCAGTAACTGCGATCTGCGCATGCGAACCGACATGCAGAGGCCCGTGTGTCGCGACGCATGAACCCCAGACATGCTGAGAGCCATGTGGACGCGGTGGTATCTCCTGGCATGTAAAGGAGGCATGCAACAGGGCATGTGGACGCCTGTGTGTCGCCACGCATGCGACCGGAAGCATGCAGGATGACACACAGGTGATCAGGTGGCTCATTCTTATTGGCAGGCAAAATCTATATATACCCAGCTACCCTGGTTCATTTTCACATCATTAAGACACACCAAGGACACTCCAAAACCTGGGTTAGAGAGAGATAGAGAGAAAGAAGTGAGGTGCTTTAGAAGTATAGACATTTTCGAAGACCGATAAACTGCCGGGAAGTTCCGAAAGACTGTCCAGAAGTGAAAGAAGGTTTTTTCCGAGTTCTGATCAGTCCAGACCAGTCTATTCAAGACATTGACGTTGTTTTTTTGGATTTAACATCACGGTAACGAGACGAAGATTTGGAGGGGATAAAAGGGGTTTGGTCAACATCTGGAATCAAAGAGTCGAGCCAGATCGCTTAATCACTGTGAGTCACAGTTAATTGTTTGTTAACAATTTTTTAATGCAGGTTCCTGACATCGGATACGGCTTCCGAGCTAGGAAAGCCGGACCGGTCTAGGTGTTAGTTTGTGGATCCGAGGTCTAGGTGTCAGTTTTTGGATCCGAGGCTTGAGACGATGTCTGGGCTAAGTGGATAGCAAGACTAGTCTAAGCACCCGGGTTATTGTGATTGTGTAATTATATGTTGTTATGGTGTGTACCTCGTGTTGGTATTGTTGTGTGAGAACCTCGTGGTGGTTCTAGTAGTAGTTTGCAGGTCATTGCTTCCTCAAATGGTACCACTAAGCCGGCCGGTCGTGGTCCGGAAAGTGGTGGGCTCGGTTTAACTTGGATTTATCACCAAGTCCGAGTGTCACACATGGATGTGGCAGCCCCCGGCGAGTCCGATAGAGGACCGGG